>NC_079535.1:5341112-5361141 GCF_003711565.1 Takifugu flavidus
GCTGGCACCGGTGGCACAGGAAGCAGGTCTCATGCCAGCTGTTCCCCTTGTATTCCATTTTGCGGGCACCTGGTTCAGGGGACAGGGGCGACTTATGCAATACAGTATGTTCTAAGATGATTTCTGTCTCCCACATACAGAGAACTCACTTTCAGTTCATTTTTTTCTTGTGTTTAGGTGTAATTTGTTATGCTAAAACCACCAAAGAATTTAAGCCCATTAAACAGGTTCATCAGGACCTGCCTAGTTTTCATACTGGTTTTCTCTCTTGCTCCTCGCCTGCAATCACCTCAGTATATCAGCAGCCCTGACTTCCTCCCTCTGTGACTGCTTTGTCCACTCCTGTCATTTTGCCCCTTAAGAAGGCTTTAGTCCATCTGTTTGCTGCAAGCCTCCCTGCCGCTCACCCTGCGAAGAGCTATTGCTGAATTTTCTCAGTGGGTGGAATTTAATTGTCCTCAAACAAACCTGGCATGATGGTTTTCTTGCAGTTGTTGCATTTGGAGGAATAATCATTGGCGTGGCATTCGGTGCACAGTAATATATCATCCTTGGCTGCAAATGCTTTTTCCACCAGTGAGCGGCTGCACTTGGCACATTTGAAACACTGGTCATGCCAATGACGATCCTTGTAGGACAAGTCCTGTAAATCAGTAACTTGAAATCATTAGTTGTTACGGGTGTGATGTGTGCACAAGCAGAATAAACAAAGGAATGTAATATGCCTTACATGTTACTGTAATCAAAAAACATTCCCAAGTTTTTACCTTGCAGTTGCAGCCAATTGGGAGAGAGCAGCCTTCACAGCAGTTTGCAAACAGGTTGTCATAGCACTTTGTACAGTACTGTGTGTCCTCTTTCATTATGTACTTTTTCCCCAGCAAGGAATCTTTGCAGTAATGACAGTCGAAATGTTCGGCGCTCGACATTTTGCTTCTGACCTGTTCGGCTGAAGATCGAAGGTGAAAAAAATGGACAGAAAGACGAGCAGAAAAGATGAAGGAAAGAAATGTCTGGCAAATTTCCTGGCAATGTCTTCCACTTCTTTTCAGCTGCTGCAGAAAAGAAACCAGAAGTGCATTAAAGCAAACTCTACCTCGTTTGATTCAGGGAAAGGTTGAGGCTTGAACTGGCAGTCCAAGTGGGGATGAGAAGGGGTGAGGCAGGATTAGAGGTATCCACTGGGGGATCTTCTATAAATACTAGTTCCCTTATTAGTGGTACTCTCAAGGGACAAACACACTCAACTACATTATTCTGAACCTTTTAAGGGAGTTATGTTGCAGCAATTGCTCAGGCTTTGAACTGATCTAATTAATACACACAGGTAATATGAAAATACTGAACAGTTTAAGGAATTTTATCAGAAAACACAACTGCATCATTTGATGGTGCTAAAAAAATCCAAAACTTAAATTTCAGCGGGTTATAATCTCCATACCAGGACTCAGGAACCATTAATGCTGCTTTGGCATCACTTTAAAAGTCCAAAGTTCAGGAACTCATTGGCTGTGGGTCTGTGGATATGCTAAACATCCATGATGAAGGGGGGGCGGGGGTTCAAGGGGTCTTTTTTACCTAATTTGGATAGTATAATGCTATATAACTGTTTCAGAAGCAGATCTAGCCGGAACAATAATGCAACTGTTTTGTTTTTGAAGGAAGGTGCACTATTTAAGATGTGTGTCTAGTACCAGTTACATTAAATCCTAGAATAAAAACAAAACACTTTTGAGTTGAACAGCTGCTTTCTTTAGCTTTAGTGGTACAGCTGTGGTTAACCAACAGTGTCTGTATGTATGCTAACGTATGCTAACTTGGCAAGACTGCAAAAATGTAAACTTAAAAAGAAAAATAAGATTGACAGTTGGTGAATAAACACTTGTATAATGGAACATGTGCTACTATCAATTTTCCAAAGGGTCAGGGGGTGGACATCTTCATATAAATAGACTGCAAAGACCACCAGTTTAATCCCTGACAACCCCCCCAACACACAACTATCACACACTTGTGCAGCTATCATTGATTTATGCCATTTTCAAGCCATTTCTTAGAAGTAAGCACCCTCTTTAATTACCACCCGTTGTAAACCAACTCTGGCATTTTGCTCTTGCAAATAAAATTCATTTTACAGAATTACTGGATTGGTAGCACTGGTGGTGCAAGTAGGTTGATAAATCTTTGTGGAGTGATGTAAGACTCTGCAAAAATAACCACATCCTATCAAGAATTCAGGTGAAGAAAACATCTCCTGGCTCTATTTTCTTTTAAAGTAGGTGGATCCGCAGGATTAGACGGAGTCATCTGCTGCTCCGGATTAAATTACTACTGTATTCTATCTGTGCTCTCTGCTGGTGTGCAGATCAGTGGCTGTAAATCACAAAGCCATGCAGACCTTGGATAAACCCAACTGCAGGACAAGTGTAGTCACTACCCCTCAAAAGCTTAATCTTTGTTGCACTGGAGGCTGCTGCACAGTATGTTATTCTGTCATTCTGTGATTGTGAAGCCAGGCTGGGACTGACCTATATACACGGCAAACAAAATACTCATCCCCCTCCCCTATTATCAGTAGATATTAAAGACAGTGTTCTTATGCTGTCTGATATAATCGGTTTTTGGTGCCGTCCTTATTGCAACCGCTCAGCTTTGTAACTGATAGAGAACAGGTGCTCATCTCCTGGATTACCAACTTCTACACCAGGCTTTGATAACTCTGCAGAACAAAGCACCTGCTGATTTTGCATAGCCTTTTTTGACTTTTTAATCCCCTGTCAAGCTGTGAGCCACTGCCAACACATTTCATATGTCTCACCCTGAAAAATAGGCCTTTATTGCCTGGATGCAGGTGTCCTCTTACCACATTCAAATGCTTTCATGCTTCACAATCAGGTGTCAGTGAACATTTCCCTCTTGTTTTTTTGCTCCTTTGAGATGGTCACATGATGTTGATGGAGACAGACCAACCTGACTGGGTTGCATCTCTCTGAAGTACCAAAGAGCACACCGCCCAGGAGTTGACAGCCTGGTGATGACAGCGTAAGTGGGGTCCATTAGTATGAGATGAGGGGATGGTCTGGTTGTAAATGAGAGCTCTCAGGCAAACCTGGGCTTTTGGGCAAGTCATTGCACTCATCTGTGGCAGGGAGGGCCTGCTTTCAACGCAATGCTCTGGATTGAACAGGATAGCCACACTGGGGATTCCAGGGGAGGGTTATGTGATACAATCTTCCAAATCTACTATCATAGATATGTTACACCCTTTCAGGGAGCTTGTCTAAGCAACCAGGTAATTCTTCTGCTGACTAGGTGCCCGCCCCTCCCTAATTCTCACCAAAATGTGTGGCTAATACAACTTAAACACCTCTCAATGGCCCCCTCCCCCCACCGAGCCAGACATATGAGCTCCTCCGCTAAAGAGGAGAGAGAATTTTTACCCTCCTCAGGAATGATCAAGTCATTAAAATGTTTTCCCCATCCGAGTTTGTGGCAATGGATCGCAACAACAGATCACAGCACATAGTCCATTTCCAGTATGACCTCAATCAAAATTTTGACCTGTGAGTCAATTGTAACACTTGAAAGCAAAGCACACATTTTAAGAGATGTGCTACTGCCTTTATGGGTAACCCTGCTTCATGCCCCTGGAACTGCTCAGTATCTTCTACAACTCATCAATCACTCAGTTCCTGACATGCACTATCACATTTTGCTTGAACTCGACCACCAGACACAACAGGAACAGCCAGCAAAAAACTGTCAGGACCGCAGAGAAAATCCCTCTACCCTCTATTGGTGCAGGACCAGGAAGTGGGCAAGCAACTCTGTTTAGACGCCTCGCATGCTACACAATGTGTTTAAACAGCTTCCTCTGGTTGGTGTTACGGAGTCCTCCATGCAAGAAAATTAAGATCACGCAACAGTTTATTTTCTCAGGAACAAAAGTGTCCCTTGACCTTGAAAAATGTCATTTGTCATTTTTTGGACATCATCAACCGCTAATGTCCTCTGATGCTGAACAAACGGATCCCCAAACCAGTCCCTGTCACTTGAACTCTCACACTAATCCCATATTGACATCAGGGGATTATTTACACCACTGGTCCTGGCAGCACACTCGTTATTCACACATTTCAGCCTGTACATGGGCAGGGTAGTGATAAGATGTCACCTAAGGGGAAGTTGTGAGTGGAAATACAGCAGAGATCTCAAGACAGGAGTGAGCAGGAACCACTGCATGCTGATTTCAATCAGTTATCAAGGCTGCTGAAGAGCTACATAACCTGCATTAGGCTGCACAGGGGGTGAGTGTCACATTTAAGGGAATCAGAGTTTGTTTTCATTTTGAAGCGGAAAATGATAACTCTTTTTAAATATATTTTGGTTCAAAACCTTTCAACCCATTGAGAATTTATGATTGAAGATTGACAAAAATATATAAATAGATAAAAGTACAACTTACGGCTTTTGCAGTTTCTTCATAAAACACTTTTATGCAGTTAATGATTTCCTTTTTTAACAGTGGCTGTGCTTGATTAACAATAATTTACAAGACAGGAAAAAAAATTGACGGGGAGTATTGTGTTTACCCTTTAAATGATTTACCAGATCATTCATTTACTTTCATTCCTTTCTTCATATTTTTATTATCTGACACAAACGTCTACAGTGGAAACACAACAATTTGGCAAAATACATTGTTTTGGCAAAATACCGATGCACCGATTGATTAATCGATTACTTAAAATGGCAGCAAAATACCAACAAAGCTCTGTCACCCAGACAAAAACTTCCCTTCTTATGACTTCATATCATGATTAAGATTCATAGAGGACAAAGAAGACAGTTCCCGTTTGTTCTGTTTTTTTGGGGTTTTTTTGTTCGTTTTGTCCAAAGAGAAACACACAGTATAAACATCTTTTGCCCACCCCCCCCCCCCCACCACCACCCCCCGTCACATTGGCCTGTCACCTGTCACATGAAATATGTCTATAAAGTGTAAAATTATGAGTGCCAGTTTAATCAACTACCCTTGAAACGTCAAAGTCTAAACTTTCAAATTAGAAGCAGAATTGTGAGTCACACATTGCCATATACAATAAATCTGCAGGAGGATTGTTGCCCTTTTTTAGAGTATGACCTTAAATGAAAATGTGGAGCACACCTAATTGAAAAGAGACTCAAAATGTTGGATCAAAAGTATTTTGATGTTACTTTTTTCACCCACTTCACCACCAATTGCAGCACTTCTGTCATTTACAGACGTGCTGTGAAATTTCACTAACTGAACAGAAATAATAATAAATACTGTATATGTACTCCCAATAATGCAAACATTGTTGGAGCTCTCTCAGACCCTCAATCTGATGCAAACAAGAGTCAATGTACAGCTTTCCACACTGTAAATCCAAGTTCCTTTTCCATAAGTAAAATTAGAAGTACTTTTATGGTGTCAAAATATTAAATAATTCCTGAATCTGAATGATTTTGGTGAGCTGTGACTTCATAGATTGATGACTCATCTTGCATAAAATTTTGCCCTGTATTTTCTTTTTCCCTATAATTTTCTCTTGATAACAACTGTTCTGATGTTTTGATGGCATTTAAAAGTTATGGAAAATGTATGGATGCTAAATCTTCTCGGTGTTGCAAACCCCACATCCGGGTACAAACAAAACATAGAGATGACACAGTGATCTGCACATGAACAGATCTTAGCTGCTTTGTCCTAGGCTTGCTTATTGAATTTTTGTGCCAACTGGATGAAAAACATGAGCACAGCTCTTTTCCACCACACCGCTGAACAAGATTACATGCAGCAGAGGTTAGACATCATGTGTTGTTTCCTGACATTGCAAAGCCCGAAAACCACAGAACAGACAGTAATAAGTGAAATGGTGTCACGCATTGAGCTCTATCACATTGCTCTGGTCTTAAGCAATCCAGTCAAAGGAACTCAGACTTCTTTACGATCTTGCAGGCAAACTCCAATCCAAAACCTTTCTTTAGCTTTAAAATAATTCACACAGTCCCCTTTTTTTACTCTCAAGTGGGATTGTGTACCTTTTATATTGCAGTACAAATTTCCAGTCATATCTTCTGCAAAGACTACTCACAATGATCACCATAATACCATAATCTCACACACAAATGCAAAGACTGTAGAATTAGAATTGTGAATGCCATTGTGGAAAGGAAAAATAACATTTTCATGTTTCTAAAAATAATGCAAACTATGCATGACCAATATTAAATAATCCTTCAGAGTTTAAGAAATAGTGCATAGATGAATACATGTCTGGTACATACAGATGCCCTTTGGACAACTGAGCTCTGAACCTTTTGAATCACTTCTGAACCTCTACTGCAGTCCATTTCATGGAAAGGTGACATTTAAAGAAAAATAATTCTTCCATCACTTATTTTGAAACATCAAATTGTACTGAATTCATACGAATACATTTCCAAAAATCATATCCAAATACATAATACAGGAACCTGATTTGCGCAGTTTTAAAAATGTGCCCATACACCTTAAAAATACCATGCACCCAAGAGGTTTGGACAGATCCCTAATGTGACTTCATGTCAATCAAAGTACAAAAATCTGTAATCACTTCCATCAACAGCAAACAATGCATAGCCCTGCACAGCACAGATCAACCCCAGTACCACTTGTTAAGGTCACTGAATACTCTATATTGCTTATGCCTTCTGATGTAATCACAAGCCTTACATGTGGCCTCATGCCATAATTGCACTTGCCTTGCTTTAAAGCGCCTCCGCCATTGAAAGTATTTAAGGTACATTTCTTCATTTTTATCCAAGAGCAGCAAGTAGTCAGCCAGCTCCTTGGCTGAGGCAAAGTCCTCCACGTGGATGAAGGCATCTCCTTGGATAATATTCTCGTAGTTCTCCCTAGGTGGGCCCAGAACCACTGGCACCGTCCCCACAGCAAGTGGGTTGTACAGTTTTTCAGTAAAGTAGTCTTTGTGGATGGAGTTCTCAAAGGACAGGTAGAACTTGCAGCTGGCAATGATCGGTAAGGTTTCTTCGTCAGGGAGTTGTTCCCCAAATGCTCGTCCAAATGTGTGGACCTCAACATGCTTGTACAACTCGTTGTAGAATTTAACTCGTGCATGTTCCGGGTTCCAGTTGCTGACAATCCAGCAAACAAGTTTGTTTTTGCTGGGTGGGACAAAGTCCTCCACATTTTCTGTGGCAATAACCGACAAATAAGGCAGTGGAATGTCAGAATCCAGATGGTAATTCATCGTCAGATTGAACAGGCTCTCCATACCCGCATGCCTAGAGGAGTGTGAGGGAGACTCCATGTTAAACCAGACCCATTTCTGGACAGATGGTCGCACGACTGTCGGCATGTTGGACAGGTCACCTGCGATGTCTCTATGATGGAAGACAACGCCATCCGACTTGTTGTAAAGGTTTTTATCTGCTGTAATGTAACAGCCCTCGAAGCCAAAGTAGGCATTGCACACATTCAGTTCGAAGGTTTGCCCGAATGGCCAAAACCAGAGCAGTATGGTGGTCACGTTTTTATCACTGTTGGTAGAAATGTTATTCTTGAGACGCTCTGAGCTGACTCCAGTCTCCATGGGACCCGAAAACCAGCTGGTGGATGGTTTATAATACATGAAGAACAGAGTCACAAAGCACCCCACGATTAAAATGCTAATGAGAAGGGGTCGTATGATTCCGTGAAGTGCTGAGGTTGACATATTCCGTCCTGAAATGGACATAAAGCAAAAAGAAGAAAAGAAAAATCAATCACAAAACAGCAGCCTCATTCCAGAAGATTTCATGTCTTACATGATGTGTTTACAGTGAGTGTAAAACTGAACATGCCTCCCCTCCCTCCTCTCCTCCTCTCCTCTCCTCTCCTCTCCTCTCCTCTCCTCTCCTCTCTCTCCTCTCCTCCTCTCCCCCTCCTTCTCCTTTTCCTCTCCTCTCCTCTTCTTTCCTCTCCTCTTCCCCTCCTCCTCCTCTCCTCTCCTCTACCTCCCCTTCACTCTACCTCTCCTCTCCTCTACCCCTCTCCTCTCCTACCTATCCTATCCTCTACCTGTCCTCCCTCCTCTCGTCTCTCTTTACCCAGCCGGCCATCAGCAGGAGGGTCCCCCTACATGAGCCTGGTCCTGCTCAAGGTTTCTTCCTGTTAAAGGGGAGTTTTTCCTTGCCACTGTTGCTTGTCTGGGGTCAGGCCCTGGGATTCTGGAAAGCGCCTTGAAACAATTTTGATTGTATAAGACGCTATATAAATAAAGATTGATTGATTGATTGATTGAACATCATGGGGCACTCCAAATATGTGCCATAAGAAAAATACTTGTTTGCCTGTTAATATTAAAAAAATCTACTGTAAATGAAAACGAATAATCTTGGTGAGACACTAAAGGCATAGGAGCCTTTGAGAACGTTAGACTGATGAAAGTTTATTCCGAACAACAAATTAGCATCATATATTAGCTGTGGGACCTATAATTTTACCCATCACATTATTGATGCCTACTGGAGAAATAAGGCCACCACGGCTTTCAAACCATGACAAGAATCTTCTATCAACTTCTCATACAAACCTGACTGATGCGACTGCAAGGTGGAATCCAAACAAGCTCAGAGTTTGCAAGGATTAGGAGGGCGTCTTTTTCCACATTGGCTGGATGATGGTGTCAATCTTTGCAGATCGGCGCTGAGAGAACACACAAATACAAAAACAGAATTAACAGGTGTGTCTGAATGATGATTAAAGGGATAAAGGCAATGGTAGACGAACATCATCTACATGGAGATTCTACGCAACCATAAATACTAAATGCAAAAATTTTAGACAATTAAAGAAAAACAACACGAAGACTAAGAAAATATCACTTTGTCAAAAACATCACAGTTTCCAGCTGATTTTCCTTCTAATTAAGTCTAACAGAATGCAGCCATCTTTAGACTATGGAGTTTATTTATGCCTAAACTCATTTGTTCTCTGGGGTCAACCCACCATATGCACCAATAAAAGCGACAGATCAACATTTGGATTTATGTTTAATCACACAGTAATGATTTGGAATACTTAAACCTAGTCAAAAATTCATTTGGTTGTCATGCCAACCACCTTAACCTAGGAACATTGACATTAAAGGCTTGAAAAACATGCATTTCCTTAAAAAGGCTTGTAATATATATTTTTAAATATAAGTAGAGCTTTTTATGTAGTTGAATTATGATTTCTATCACTGGCAAACTGTTTGCTTTATAAGAAGACCAAAGAGTGATGCAGTGGTCCAAACTGGGCCACTATTGTGATGAGGTAAATATTAAATCGGACTGCCTTTCAATTTCTTGACAGAAGATGGAAGTGAAACAGTGCATCACACAAACTGGTAAATGCATTGTGATGTATTTAGGACGCAGAGAGAACTCCTTCTATTTGAGTAGTTTGCAGCAAGGCTATGTGTGAAATAGCTTTGGAAAATATATTTTTTTTAAAAGCAACAAAAACTAATCAGAATATGGTGTCATGAGAGATGCATAAAATCGCTGGCATGGTTATAACAAAAGTTATTCTAGAGGATTCAATCCACAACTTTTCAAATTTCAATCTATTTACGTGTAGCTCGATGTTAAAGGGCACTCCATCCCAGGTGAGGATGAATCCCTGGCCAGCGAGCGCTGAAGGTCATTTAAAAGAAGACGAGCCACTGTTTAAAATGGTGTCTTTTCTCACAACACTGCGTAAAGTTAACGGGCATTTGCGGTCATACACTGCCTGAAACGCAAATTTGCGCCCCAAATCGCAGAAGATATGAATAATGACACAGCGTGGAGGCTGATAAAATGTCCAGTGGGCTACAAACAATGCGCGATTTCAGGTTTGCATGTTTATTGGCGAAAAGAAAATGTTACATAAATGATGAACGGAACCTACCATGCAGCTAAATTACAAGACATTTTTATGGCAGAAAATTTCTAATTAGCTGTCCGGGATTTGCCGTCGGAATCGTGTAGCAATGGGATGCTGGCAGAAGAGATAGCCATGCTCTCCACTCACCATCACTACGGACGTGAAGCAAAACGCATCTTCCCCCTCATTTCTTCCAGCTGACCATCAGCTTTTTAAAGGCGCCTTGCAACACATGGAAAAGGCGTTCGAGGGTAACAACAATAACGACAACAAGCATCCACGGCATTTGCAAAGGCAGATCCGAATGAGCCCACCTCCATCGTCTCAATCCGCAAACGATGACACCTATGTAGCAAATGCTCCCCCGCTGCTGCACACCGACGCAACGAATGATGTCAGAGAGGAAATATTGGCGGTTATCCCATCAGCCCTTATGTTGAGTCGGTGGCTCGGTTTGCGAGGACGCCATGCATGTTCATGGATGTGATGCGATGTGGAATAATTCTCTGCTGGCTGCCCATGCGCTACCTTGTTTTACCGTCAATGCAGCTGCAGGATGTGGCTTTGGTCCAGTGTGTGCGTGCGTACGTGCGTGCTTGGTACTAATGGTGGGGGTAGTGTAACTTGTGTTAGTAATAATAATAATTTCGACAGAATTTCAATATTTTTCTCAATGGTCCACCCGCAAAAATAAACCCTTTTAAAATATATACTCACTTTTAATGTTGATAACACTCAGCAGCTGTAGCCAACAATATTTCATTTACACCGAACATTATGAGTTCATGTGACACCAACTATAACTGTCTTTTTCATTTCCTTAACTCATATGTTTTAGAGAGAAATGCAACTACATGTCTCATGTGGTTGATACCGCAAAGACAAATTAGACAGACGTGGTTACATTTTTACTGAGATCCGTATATCTAAGTGTCTATCTACTGTCGACCGTCTTTTGGATCACATCCCAAGACACTTGAAAGATGGAAGATAAATAATGAAAGATATTTTACCACTGACTGGCAGTACTGTTCTTAGGCAGACCAACAGCTCTTAGGAAAAGGTTATAAAACCTTGTTTCTTTTAACTGCTGGAAAAAAACTTTTCTTCCTAATGTGTTACCAAATTTTAGGCCTATGTCAGCATTCCTCATCTCTACAATACTTGAGAAGTAGCGACTAAGGGGAAGAGCCACAGGTTTCACAGGTTTTGGAGCTCACCACGGCACAGAAAAGGGGGGAAATGTCTGCACTTATGTTAAAACAAAACAAGCAGGTTTCCAATGGAGAAGCCGAGGGACGAATTGTACATGGTTACCAACAATGTGTTTACTTCTACAGCTTGCAGACATGATTCCTCTGAGTAGCAACTAATTACTGAACTACACAGCAGAAATCCTCAGTTGGCCATTGCAGAGGGGTAATTTGACTACTGCATGTGCTGTGGCTTTTTCTTTTGCATTATAGATCGAAACCTGCAAGGCCACAAGCATGATTCTTTCTTTCTGTCCCAACAGCTCTTTAAAGGTGCTGACTCATTTTGAAGGTGGGATCAGGTAGATCAGGGAAAACTGATCTACAGGCTGGTGCTGAGAGTAGAATGGAGAGAAGTAACAGACACCAAAGCGAGTAAAGCGTATATATAATCAGCACTCAAATTTCTTGAGTCATGGATAATTACTACACATTCTGATGATTTCAGACAATCCACCAAGTCTTTAATGATTGAAATAAATATCTCTACCTTTTTATATTTGTAAATTTTTGCATATTTGTGTAAAGGGAGCTTTGGAAACGCAGTTAAATATTTAAATTCACATGAGTTTTTCCTCTTAAAAGCATTTCCTGTTTATGAGTTCTTGTGTTAAAAAGAAAAACAATCCAACTGAGTGACCAACTAAACATGATGTATACTTTTTGCTATTTGTGCAAACTCCAGCTCAGAGAGCAGATGATATCTTCAAAGTTGTTGGACAGGTTTTCTGTTATGTTGGGGATAAGGTTAGGCCAAACATAACACTGCTGTTTGTTTCACTATTGTGATAAAATTGTGAGGGCTGATGTCAATGTCTCTTTCATGACCATGTAATTTAGACTTTGGAAGCCCACCCTGATACTAATACCAAAGGCTGCATTTAAGGCTTTGTAAAAGGTGCTGTTTGAACAGGTGCATAATGCAGCTTTTCAATGCAGTGATTGTAGGAAAAAAAAGGTATGCCACATCCGTCCATCCATTCATCCATCCATCCATCCGACCGTCCCTCCACCGATCCATCCATCCATCCATCCATCCATCCATCCATCCATCCATCCATCATCCATCCATCCATCCATCCATCATCCATCCATCCATCCATCCATCCATCCTCCATCATCCATCCATCCATCCATCCATCCATCCATCCATCCATCTTCCCTTTGCTTGTCAGCCCAATCTGGCACACCTGTTTGGATCCCAGATTTTTAAACCCCTGCCTGGCACTCAAGCATTGACAAATTGTTTGTGTGTTCAGTATGATTCTTCAGATTAGGTTTTTGGTTCCTACTCCCATCCTGGTAATTTGTTTGTTCTCCTGACCAAGGCTTGGCCTGCTCCCTGTCTCTTAATGTTTGCCTGAGTTCGTCTTATCCTGGGTCAAAGTCTTATGAGGATGTCCTGTAGTTTTTAGACAAGGGTGAAGGCAAGGTATACACCTGGATGAGTCTCCAGTTTATTGTGGGGTCCTGATACTAAATTGTCCCTTAAACAATTTTACTGCCTGGCATGGGTGGCCATTCTTGTGTGGAATAGGAAGGACACCCACAACATGCAGGATGTTGCTGTCTTGGCAAACTGTCACACTGTAGCCACCCTGCAGTGATGTTTGTGAGGTCTGATGTATGTGTATGGAACAGGCACGCTTCTGTGTGGCAGAGTGCACAGTATAGAAAGTCGTAAGTTGGTGATTGTTTTTTTTAGCCTAGTTATGGACAAGAATAACTTTTATGGTTCTTCAATAAAATCTTTCTATTAACGAGTCATCTTTTGGTCAGGTTGGTCATCACAATATCCTTTTTCCCTGAGTGCATGAATCTCAAGAAGCTAAATGGATTGTTTTTCTGTTACTCCTCTTATAACTCTTTTGGTTCAAAAAACGCTTTGCCACCACCAGATTCCACCATTTTCTACAATACAGAATCAAACTAATAAAAGACTTCTCTTTTTTTCAGGCACTAAAACAGTTATTATTACTTCGTATTATTGTCTTCCTGACATGACTTCAAAATGGTTGCTGCTCCTTGATTTTTGCGGTTAAACCAAAATGGGAGAGAGGATTTTGACTGAATGATAAATATCAAGCACATGGTCATTGTTGATGTATACATAAAGCCAAGAAATAAAATGATGGGAATACCTATAGACAATAGTGTCAGATGAAGCCCTAAAACAGAATCATTTAGGGAAATCATGGCCACTTGGTGATAATTCATTCAAAGGGACATGAAATCAGTATAAAGCTGAGAAGGATGCTTTCAGAAAATAATGGTGAAATAGATATGAAAAAATTCACCTAGCAGTGCACTTAAACAGTGCCAAATCAATGGGAAATTATTTAAATTGGACTAAACGTTTTGAGAAAAGAGAAATTCTATTACTTTAAAAATAGATATTCACTCAACCAAAGTAGGGTTAGGGTAAGTTGGAGGGAGATATTACCAAGTTTCATGAAAATTAACAAATTTCCCACACACACACACACACACACACTTTACATTTATTTAAAATCACTAACCTATTAGAGCTGCCAGGTACACGTCCAGAAACAAGAAAAGTCCGGGTAAAGTTCAATTACAAATATCATCTTCTTTATAAAACACAAAAGCAAATACTTGGGAGTTCGAGTCAGCCGGAATATCAAAAGTGCTGTGTTTAACGAAGGAGAAAAGCTTTGGGCGGGGTTCTAGAACAGGTAGGTACAGGTGATGTCATTTCAATACATGGCGGAGAGCAGGTAAATAGGGGGAAGTGCAGCATCGCTTCTTTCAGACGCCTCGTATGTGAAGTACATATAAGTCAGTTTATCTCAAGTCAGACAGATGTCTTGGTGTAACGGGGAGAGTTGAGAGTAATATATAACAAATGACGAAGAGTTTTTTTAAATGTTTATATCGTTATTTTCAACCAATCACTAAGTACACTTTATTACGGGACTTTTCAGAATAGTACCAACTGTCCCTCTCTCCCCAGCCATCAGTGCCGCCCTAGTGGCTTCCTGGAGCTTTTTCAAAAATATGAAAATGGAAAAAGGTGGTGTGACTTTACATATATATATAAAATATAATTTCTGTAGAGGAAAAACATGACAATCTTAAAGTCCAATGCTGTAAAAATGTGTAAAATAAATATCTAATTTCAACATCTCATTATAATGGAAGTTAATCTTAAAGCACCATCGTGCAGCAGAGCGGTCACGTGGTGCCTCATTCTCTCCAGGATGAGCTGCAGGGAAAATAAACATTTAATCATGAATGCTCATTATGTATTTGTAGCCTACTTATCATTTTAAAAGTAGGCTAATATAGACACTTACAGCATGTGTTGCCTTCACAACAAGGCTTAAATAAGGCTTTTAATTTTTGCGGATCCAAAAATATTTGTTTTTGTTTTTTTTGGTCCAATATGACTCTTCCAACACTTTGGGTTGCCGACCCCGGGCCCAGACCTAGACGGAGCTAGGTTGGGCTCCAGCACCCTACCTGACAGCGAAAGGGAAAATAGCGGGGGGGGGGGGGGGGGGAAGACAACACATCTTTGGGGGCAAATGCGAGTGAAATACTCCCAGGTCTGAGTGACTTGTTTTGCTGCTCATGTTGAGATAACTTCAATAACAGCAGCACCAGAAAGATATAAATGCAAAATAGAGTAAAATGGCGACAAACTCGTGCTGATTTCTCTTGTCTAGACTCGATGTGTCGGTCGCGAATAAAATTGTTAGGAGTCGTTTTTTCCCCCCCAGAACCTGAAAGCAGGCTAAACACAGTGGGGATAGAGTCAGAAACAGTTTTTATTGAGGAATCAACGGGGCGTCCTTTTGGACCGCAGGGGAAACACGCGTCCAGTCCTCCGGGGTACACAAGGAGCTCCAGCGCGGAGCCAATGTGGGAGACAGGTCCAGCGAGTTCTTTACGTCCGCAAGGTCGGCGTGGAGACCCAAACGAGCGGGAAGAAGCGTTACGAATAGTTTCAAAAGTAATAAGGCAATTAGAGTCAGGTGTACCGTCACAAGCACGAAAACTCTCCAACGGGGGCAGACTGGCGCGTCGTCCTTAAATAGGAAGGTGATGGAGATTGCCGGCAGGAGAGTCCGCCTGCAGCGCCAGCTGTAGACAATTATCGGCTCCTCCACGCCCCCTGCAGGAAATACCAAGTAATGCACGACCCAGAACCCTGGACCTGGACCCTGGTGTCTCGGGTCATGGAAGGTCACCAGAACCGCTGTCGGAGGAACTGTAGCGTGCGTTTGAGACCCAGGTGGCAGGTCAACTTTGAGGTGTTGGCCCACAGCAGAACATCAGCTTGCACCACCTCTGGGACGAACAGCCGATTCGGTGGACTCCCACCTGGGTCTGGGGCGGATTGCTGGGCTTCTCAAACTCTCTCCTCCAGGATGCAGGAAGGGGGAAAGTTGGGGTCCAGGGTTCTGGGTTGTGCGTTGCTTGGTTTTTCCTGCAGCAACCACCTCAAGATTTACTTTATTCATCCCCGTAGGGAAATGGAATAAATAAAACTATTTTAGAAATAAACCCCAGTTCAATGTATATCAAACCAGTTGAGGCTAAAATATTATAGATTGTTAAGAAATGCCCAAATAAATGATAGAGTGATGATGATGACACTGATGCCAAATTGTTATTATTTTTTATTATTATTTCCCCCTTGCCTTGTCCTGACCAGCAGTTTTGCTTTGTCAGGATGCGGTTTTTGAAGACACGCAAGCACCCAGAGATACAGGCAGGCCAAGAGCACATGCCCCTGCCACCAGCACCCAACCATGATGGCCCACCCTAGCCATCCTCCACCATGCTCACCCCAAGGGATGACCCAGGCCACCCCATGACTGCAGCCACATTTCACCCACTCAATCAAGCCACCACCCTCCCACCCAGACCAGGTGCAACAGGGCTGGACTGTCCCAGTCCCACAAGGTTACGGAAAAGACCATTGCGCTCCAGAGTATTTGACATTTTTCTAATTGATTGACTGTTCACTTTACTTTTCAATAAATCCCTTTTTGTTAAAAGTGCTTGGTCTCCCCGTTTATGTTGTGGTCATTCGGAGCCAAGTGGTCATGACACTGGGTAATAGCCAGCTTTTTCTTGATTTCCAGTTCTTAAGGATAGATTTCTAATAAGAAATCAATTTCAGATTTTTGCATCCATATCAGTGATACTTGGGTCACAAAGGGCACACACAGTGAGGGAGAAGCCGTTAGCGGCCGTAGGAACCAGTCTGAAAGGTCACCACATATCTCATGCCAGAACATATTTACAAGTGGGCAGTTCCACATAACTCTCATCGTTGCAGTGCAGAATCCCTCAGACCCGTTTTGAGCATTCTTTGTCCTGGGTCTTTGTAGAACTTTATATTATATGAGTTGAAGATTTGGATTTTTTTGTCATTTAAAATGTATTTATGTACACTTTTGTCCAAAAGTCTTGGTCTGGCCTGATTGATTGATCTATTTTTCATTTCAAGGATGGAAAAGAGAAAGCTATATCTAGGCTGGGTAGGAAGTGATTTACTTTTGACAGTATTTTTGGATCCAATAAAATAAAAAAAATTTAATTATTGAAGGAAGTTGTAGGTTAAGTGAGTTTATTCCTAAACGTTCAATTAATTATAGACTTTATCTACTGATTCTCCAAAAACATGTTTGTATTGAAAATCTGTCCTTTATGCCTTGAAATGGGATATGCATATCTTGCATAACATGTTCAATATGAATATTTCCGTTAGATTTTAGAAGTGACGAATTTTAGCATTTGTTAAACGGGACGTCAGGATTATTCCACATCGGTGTAAATTTGCATGGAATACATAAGGGTCTTGTTACAGTATTTCTGGGACTTCCCTGTATCCTGTTAGAGTGGTTCTTATTTTAATGCCTATACTCTATTCTGTAGAGTATTTAGACTAATTCTTGATGGTTTATTTTTTTCCATAGGAACTTGGAGATGCTCCTGTTTAATGATTTAAACCAAACAGAAGGAGTTTTGGTGGGTATAATTGAGAATAAGTAATTATTCCTTGATACGACCATCATGTTTATTGTGGCAATTCTTTTGATTAGTGATAAAGGCTGGTTTTGAGAAGAGGGGGGAATTCAGCATCACTAAGGCTTACAACCTGAAGGAAATATTAATTCCCTGTTATTTAATGTTTCCTGATTGAAGTGGTATTAATGACCTAGGTTGGAAACTATATCTAATTGGTAAAGTTAAGGATTTCAACCAGCTAACCGAGTAAGCAGAGAATGAAGAGAATCCTTTGATGGGTACCATTACATTAAAGAAATACGCTCGAGAACAGGTCGTGGTACCAATAAATCTAATGGAAAGAGATTTAATGCTGGCTTTGGGAATTGGAGTGTTTCCTTGTGAAGGAGGAATAACTGCTCAGCATTCAGTGATGAACATGGAGTGTGATGCAAATTCTGTTAACTATTGGTACATCTACAAACAGCGGCTTCAAGTGATAGACATGCAAAACATTTCTTCCACTCATTTAATATACTAGAGCAAACATTCACAGCATATGGAATCACAAATGATCTTTTAAAAAAATTGTGCTCCTTGTGAAACATCCCTAGAATCTAACCCTCGAGGTAATCTCAGACCTAACCAGGAACAAACAAGGGCACATTCAAGAACAGTAGCAGACATTCTGCAACCGTTTAACAAAAGTGCTGGTACAAATCCCTAACAACACAGCCCCAGGCGGAAGTGATACTAAAATTCCTTGAAGACAGGTCAACAATGCATGTTGATGATTACATACTTGGCACACATGACTGATCCTGAATGAGGGATTACCAGGGGTGTGTATCAACAGATCAAACAAGAATAAGACAAAGGGGAACGATGAGTGAACACTGGAGCTTGACCTTCTGATAAGTGAACGCTTGATGACTCTTTTAATGACATAAGACAAAAAGAGTGATAATAAACAATTTCTAAATAAATATGTTATATAAATATTAATTCCTTTTGTCAGAGTTTCATGACTAAAGTTATGTATTTTGTTGAGTTCTGCATAATGCACTTTAAGTTTTATTATAAAATAACATTAGTGATAAGTTCCTTGATGACTAAATGTTCCTTTATTGAACAAAAAAAAAATGCAAATATGGTTAGGACACAGGTGCAAAGGAAATGTTACAGAAAAAGGAATCATTCATGTGTCACTTTATGTATGACAACATTTTCACTTTCCAAGCTCAATGTCTCCTGTCCTGTCTAGACATGACCTTCATTTTCTTGACCACAGAATTGTAAAATACAGAATCAGAATCACCCAAAAAGCATGATTATCAAATTGAATTTGCATATTTTTTGAATGGAAGAAAAAACCCAAACAGAGAAACAGACCACTTGGGAAACAAAGTGCATATTCAAGCGGTAGATTCCTAATGTATCTTCATTTGTCAAACTCAAACATATCCCTGCAAAGCACTACCAGCCCCAGTACCACTTATTCAGGTCATTGGCTACTTTAAACTGCCTGCGCTTCCTGAGGTAATCACAAGCCTGACACATAGGCTCAGACCATAATTCTAATTTCCTCACTTTGTAATGCTTTCGCCATTGAAAGTACTTAAGGTACAAGTCATCATTACTGTCCAGCAGTAGTAAGTAGTCAGCAAGCTCTTTGGGTGAGGCAAAGTCGTCGACGTGGATGAAGGAATCTCCAAGCACAAGTTTCTCATAGTTCTCTCTGAGTGCGCCCAAAACTATCGGCACAGTCCCCACAGCAAGTGGGTTGTATAGTTTCTCAGTGATGTAGTCCTGGTAAATAGAGTTCTCAAAAGACAGGTAGAATTTACAGCTGGCTATTGTTGATAAGGTATCTCCATAGTGATATCCCCCAAACCCTCGTCCAAATGTGGTGATCTTTATGTGTTTGGACAGCTCTTTGTAGTATTTCACCCGTATATAATGCTCCTTCCAGTTGCTGACTATCCAGCAGACCACATGATCTTTTTTGGGTGGGACAAAGTCCTCTTCACTTTTTTCAGGAACTAGGTACAAATGGGGCAGTGGAATGTCAGCATCCCAGCGGTAATTCATTGTTAGGTTGAACAATTCATCCATTCCAGGAAACCTGTCAGAGTACGAAGGATTCTCCATGTTAAACCAGACCCACATCTGGTATAATGGTCGTTCTTGCTTCGGCAGATTGGACAGGTCAGGAGCGATGTCTCGATGGTGGAAGACAACCACATCTGCCTCGTTGAAATAGTTCCTGTCAGCTGTAATGAAACAACCTTCTATACTGAAGTAGGCACTGCATACATTCAACTCAAAGGTTATCCCAAATGGCCAGAACCAGAGAAGCACAGTGGTCACGTTTTTATCAGTCCTGATGGAAATGATTTGACAGGTGCGTTCACTCCAGTCTTCAAAGGACCTAACAACCTGTCAGTGGATGGTTTATAATACATAAAGAAAATAGTCCCAAAGCATCCCAACAAAAGTAGCAAACAAAAGGGGTCGTATGATTCCCTGGAATGGTGAAGACATCTTCCTGCCTGAAAAGTAAAGGAGAAAAGCAAACCCCACCAGTGCGAAGATCTGCTAGTCTGTCGGAAACCAGGATTTAGAAAACGCAATAGAAAAGAGGCAGTAGTATAGAAATCAAGTACACTGGAAGAAACCAACACACAGACAGCAGGGGTGGGGTGTGTGAGGATGCATCCTGAAAAGGTTTCTGTGGGTCCCTTTCTTATTTTGTGGTCACGCACTTCAGGTAATTTTATACCACCCCCCCCCCCCCCCCCCCCCCACCCCCCAACTTTCTACAAGCTCCTTGTCTGATTGTCATGACAAATGTATGAAAGTGCCAGCAAAATTG
>NC_079535.1:6861241-6986241 GCF_003711565.1 Takifugu flavidus
TGTGTAGTTTTCTCTGTAAGTAGCTGTGTTAAATGCTGCACGCACACACCACGAGTAAGGGGCAGTGATACACTCGGAGCAGGCATGTGGTACAGGATCATGGATTTAAGTGTCATTAAACAATGTTTGCCAAAGGATTCTTCAAATCAGTATTCATTTTCTCTCGTACATAATAAATCTGCTCTGTCATCGATGCTCTTCTGGCTCTTGCATAAAGTAACTTAGCTGTGGTGTATGGGTGGTAATGCCAAATAAATAAATGGACTAAATGCATCCTTACACTTTGATTTAAACGAACATTAGTATTATTGTTATTATGAACACTCTGCTATTGCTCAGCAATGTCGTTCATCCCGGCATGAAAACAAAGTGCGGCAGGGTATAGTTTACAGGAACCCACTTAAGCCAGCTCCTGCCTGTAATGCTGTGTGTAAAGAAAGAAGCCATTAAAGTTTGATGTGCATGTTCAAGCCTCGAACCTCACTGTTCCACTCTTAATAGCAGCACCAATGTGATTGGTGCTAACATGAGGCGATCGATGAGAACACTGTCGGGTGGGCAGCAGCTAGCTATAGTTATTACGTGTACTCAAATCCCAAAGCTGCTGAGGCTAAAGTGTATTCTGGGACTCTTAAGATGCACAGAGTGCTACACACACCAGGGCTCATCTTTGATTTAGGCTGTTATAGGATCTTCACTGTCAGGTCCAGCCGGAGTCAGACATGCCTGCATGATTGAGCCCTGTGGTGTGTAAGACCTGTCTTTTCCCCCTCCTGGGATGGCTGGAGATGCAACTGATCGCACATCATCTGCACTACAGATAAAGCTGCCGGACAATCTGCTTGTCTATAAATTATGCAGCAAGCAATGACCTCAAGGTTAAAAAGGCAGTTATGAGGATCCACCAGGTCTATGAATTGTTAATACAACTCCCTTAATCCAGACAGGCCAAACATTCAGTCCCAGGAATGGTTATCTCGCAGGAGAGGAGACAGAGTTATCAAAGAGATGAGCTGCATCAAAGAGAGTCAGAGCACCTTCGGAAGGAGGAGTACCTGCCAGCGCAAGCAGCTTCTGCAGCTCCCTGTTAGCACTGAGGGGGAAAGAGGAAGTGCTGAGTCTCTTCTCTCTCTTCACAGCAGAGTGGGAGCCCGGCTGCTTCGCCCTCATTAGCTGAGTCGCAGGAGGCCCTGTCTTACCGGAGCCCTGCAGAGAAAAGGACGGGTTATGGCGGTGCCAGCGCCAGAGCAAACTGCAGGACAACTCGTGTGCTCAAGTGTCAGCGTGGAGCCGAGGAGAGTTTGTAGTTGGAGGGTCAAGTTCCCTTCCGAATCAGATCGAGTGATTCTCGGCGAGGCAACCCGATAACTGTCAGCAGAGCACTGGGCAGGATCTGTTGACACAGTTTTGGACGGATCCCAGAGGACAGAATAATTGAGCAGATGTCACTGATGGAGCTGTCAATAGGGCCAAAACAGCAGGACCCCAGCAGTCAATCAATCAGTCTCTGCTGCTCGCCGCACAGCGATTTATTTAGGTCAGATATGAAGTGGACAGAAATAGCTTTGCTACCCCAGACAAACAGGGTGAGACCCTGATTGCAAGCCTTCTCAGAAAATGAAGTCATAAGATGGAGATGTGATGTCACATGAGCAGCTTTCGCTTTATTTCACAAGCACGGATGAATAGCAGGGTTTTTCAGAAGCTCGTTAGGAGAAAAAGCAGAAACTGATTACCACTCTCATATGATGAACTCATGTCTGATGGGGAAATAATTGATGCTTGTGGTCATTTTTTATTTTTCCAAAAATATATATAATTTTAATCTGATGTTATATTGTTATTTGTGTATTAAAGGAAGAAAACTGAAACAAAACAAACACATCAGCAGTTAAGACACAATATAAATGTTTTCTGACACCATTGAGACGACGAAAGCAAATTAAAAAGGTAGATCCTGTCGTATTCCGGACGTTTCTTAAACACATTTCTCTCTGTAGGGTGAGAAGTTTAGAAAAGTCATGCTTACATCTCGATCATCCACAGGCCCGTTTTTACCCCCAGATTTTTTGCCTCTCCCTACTTTGGTGGATTCCTGACAAAAAAAATGAGTAACAGTAGAGGGACAGTAAACACAACGCGCGGAGTCCTGCATGACTCAAACAAAAGCCCATGAAAATAACTTTACCTTATCTTTTTTGCTCTTGTGAGGCATGCTGAGGAAGGAATCCCCGGTGTCAGCAGGTCGGCAGTGTTGTCACACACTGACAGCAGGAACCCGGTCAGCATGGCTCCACATACTGATTGGGGATTTGGCGACTGACCGTCCGAGCATGTGACTGAGTCCCAGACTCGCCGAAGCCTCTTCCGGAACCACGCAACAATTCGCGCATTGTTAAAACCTCATGATTCACTGTGACAAGATTATGTTCGCTGCCTGTGCGCAACTTCAGGCTGCCGTTACTGCTGCTGCTGCACTCTGCCCAGTGGTGGACTCCAAGCGAGGGATGCTCCAGATTGCAACACTCAAAAGCCACAGCAGGGGGGCAGTGACGTGTAGCGCTGTAGCTTCAATAAGGAGGTTTTTTGTTTGTTTGTTTTTTAAGGGTGTGGAGGTGCGCACAGTTTCTGTCTGCATCTTCACTTTACGTCCAAAAATGCTGCGTTTCGTAGCCATAATCAACCTAGTTTGGCAGGATCCCACTGAAACAGACTCAAATGAACACTGAGCCTTTTGTTAGCGTGAAGCGTTAAGGTGGAGTCCAGGTTGGTGCAAGAAATCAAGGCAGGCAGACAAATTCTATTCATCTATTTATTTAAGCAATTTTTGGTTGGTTGATTCCGTTCCAAATCATGGAGAATTATAGGAGTTTTAGTTCCACTGGAATTGGTTTGAGCTCTACGCAATGTAATGAATTAAAGTGTCCACATGAAGGCAGTATTGGGATTATTTTATTGCAGGATGCCCACCCTCCGGTGATGGACAAGTTTGAGGGGAACTTGAATATTGAATCCCATTAACAAGAGACACAATGAACAGTATTAAAAAGACCACTCTGATTCCCTCCAGCTTTAAAGATTTAAACCTTCAGCACTACAATAAACAGTAAAAACACTCCAAACGGCAGCTGCTTTTTTTCTTTTTGCATGTTTTTAATATAAACAACAAACACATAATTTTTATAGTTGTTCTTTTAATTTCTGACTGGAGAAGGAACAGATTTGCATTAGCAGCGTGGAGGATTTTCTTTGCCGGCTGGTGATACAGTACGCCAATGTGTATCGATCAGGCTGTGAGCCTTCTGTTCTCGGAATCATTGTGTTTTTATCTCTGCCTCAATCCCTGTCCACAGCTTCATTGTCAACACAGGGTTATTACTGGCTGATATGGCTACTTTCATTTCCTCTCAGGGCAACAGGGGAAAATGTTCAGAGAGGATTTTGTGTGTGCGCATGTTTGGATTTAATGGAGGACAGTATGTGACAGCACAACATTTCCATTTTTAAAAAATGTTTTCAATCAGACATGCAGGGGATGACAGTTTACAGTCTGATGAAGAATAGCAGAGATGTTCCATGGATTTGTATCTCTTCCTGAATAAATGAATAAAATAGTGTATTTCCACAAAATCCTGGTGTTACATCTCAGCTTCTGTATGGGAACAGTGGCATCTCAATGTTTTTTTCCTTTGCTGACTCTTCTTCCGGGTTATTTTCTCTGCTATTTGTCTCGTTAAGATCCCCCAGTTCCCTGTTTGAACGTATGTTACACCCTAGTTACCATAACAGCAGCTTAGTTTATGAGGTAGCTGTCAAACCAACGGGGCTAATGAGCAGGACTCCTCCACCAGAGCCTGTTTACTTTTCCACAGGAGACAAAGAACAAGATAATAGAAGACAGCAAGATGGATAGCTTGTTGCGATGGACAAAGGATAACGGAGGAATGGGGTCGTCAGAGAGGACGGCTGGATTGAATGTATTGTTATGCAGGTGCACGGGGCGATAACATAGAAAATTTTGTATTGATCTGTGACACATCCAGTCACACAGCGGCTCATCCTTCTGTTTGCTAAAATATTCTCCAGGAAGATGAAGACCTCAGTGGAACCGGTCAGATGGGCCGAGTAGTGCCTGACATGTGGGAATCCCCATTCTCCACAGGATGTAAAGGCCCAAAATAAATTCAACTGAAGACCTGAGGTGAAAATAAACCAGGGTTTGTTGTTATTGTTAATGCTAATAAAGGATGAATGCAAGCATTAAGACATTTATGCAGCTTATGTAATATATTGCAATATAGTGGTCATTCAGGAAGAAATGTCTCAGTAAAGAAATAGAGAATGTAAAGATGTATGCTTTTTAAAATACCTTTATAAACTGGTGAGTAAACTGCAACCATAAAGCTTCATTATTCTGTTCTTGATTCTAAAATCCAAGGTAATGCATAAAATCCATCAATCTTCTCTGTTTTTGCCACACTTGCAAACGTTTGAGAATGACAGCGGCAGTAATTGTGTTTCCACGCTGAGCCAAAATGAAAATCAGCCTCACTCTATTATGTCATCTGAGCAAATAAGTCTAGCTGTTCTGACTGTCAGCTCAGCAAGACATGTGCACGTCCATGTGATTCTAAAACCTTCAAATTAGTGTCAAAATATGTGCGGGATCTCTGAGATCAGCTAATCTGGGATACAATCCGGCATGGAGCGGCTTCGCTCTGCAGACGTCCCAGTGTCCCGGGGATCCCACCTCGCCCTGGCAGATGGTCTGTTTGATGAACTTTGAAGAGCATCAAACACCGGAATGTCCTGGCCGTGCTGGGATTCAACGTTTCACTTTCTTCAAGGTGACCCCCCCACCTTTCCCTGAATGTATACATAGCTACCACCTTGATGTTTAACAAACTCTTGTGTTATGCAGACTTCAGCTCACGTTCCACTGGTTTCAACCTTCTGTTCTTTCCTAGGAGTGTTGGAGACCTCCCACCATCAAGCTCATGATTATTATCACATTTTCATAATTTTGTCCTTATACATGAGGCTAAACTCGGAATATCAGACCTTGAATGCAATGAATTTTAAAACAGTCTTTGTTTCTGATTGTGCATGTTGAGAAAAGCCTTTCACCTCTCACTCAATTAAAAAGCAGCAAAAACTGATTTAATAGTGAATTTATTTATTGATTCATCAAGCAGTAGGTTCTGGATAGCAGACAGACTTCTTTCTCATCCCATTTGCGGGACAAGCAGAAGCCTCGTGCGCAGGTCTGCAACTGAAATCTCCTCTTTATCTGCAGCATCATCTGCATCGACTGTGGCTTTTGCATGTAAATAAGCGAACAGCTGTCAAATGGCCCCAACTGGCATTATATACACAAATGGTAGAGCATTTAAAAATACAAACCCAGCATTATAAATCAAGTCAGACATGCTGGGACCAGAAACAGAGCTAGATTAGCATAATCCCTGTTAGTAGAAGCAGATTTTGATCATCCTTGGATGTATCCAGGTTTATTGTTGTATTTGTTTCTTCTGTCAAACGCTGCTTGACAGACTGCAATATGCAAATACCTCCAGGCTCCTGCTGCATATCAACCTGATAAATATAACTCCTTGAAAAGTGGTAAAGAAGAAATACATTAATCCTGCAGCTCTTCGGCCTTATGCTATCAACAAAGCCCCCCCATCTGACACCCCATTTAAAAAAAACCCTAAGGTGACTGCCAAGCTGGTCTTTTGCTATCATTTGTCAGTTTATTTTGTGCAATATTCCAACGCTGACCCCAGAATATCAAGACTTCAGTACAAAGAAGACGCCGTTCCCCTTTCATGCCTGCATTTGCACACCCACACACGCCTGCGCTGACAGGCACGGATCATGAACGCGCATCCTCACACACACAAATCACTTTGACGAGCCCAAATTACAGTACAGCAGTGTCTCTGCAGGGTAACGGCAGCTTCCTGCTCTGTAAAGTCATTTTACAGCTAAATTTTCCAGCAAAATAGTCATCGTCAACGAAAAGATCTGAACTTAAAGTGTTGGTGCTGGAAGGCACCTGAAGCCTGCAGCTACAGCTACTGTCCTGCTGTTGTGACAACCTTTTTTTTTCCCGCCACAGTTTTGGGTCATAATAAAGGACATCAGGTGGCGTTTCACCAATTCAGCAGTTTAGCTTCCTGTTAGCTCTCCAGGCAGCAAACAGGAGAAGCAAGGAAGCAATCTGCCTCCCATGTTTTGCATCTTCGTGTCCCTGAACCAGATTGCTGAGATTGCACGTGGCTTTAATCGTATTAGTCGGGCTTTATAAATCAAATCTGAGAAACGTTGGTTCTCTTTTTCACCCCTGTCGTGGTCAGAACAGTCTTTGTCATTTCTAATGTTTTTTAGGTTTTTTTCTTAAAAGCAGGATGACAACAACAACTTTCTGGACCTTTTCACCAATGGCTGATTCATTTATCGGCACTCAAGACCTGCATGACCTGTTGGATACATGTTGTTTACTGTCTTTTTTTTCTCATACATGAAGCATGGAGACTGGAATTAACAACACCACGAAAGCTCTGAGAGCTCAACAGTCAGTTCATTTTAATTTCTATGCAAAGTGGGACATTTGGCAGACATTTAATTATCTGCCATCCTAGAGGAACGCTGCGGTGGGCGGCTAGAATCGTGTTTCTGAAAATTAAAGATGGATTTAAAAAAAAAAAAGACAGTATATATGCTGTGTATGTGCTTGGTGGATGAGTTCAAACTCAGTGTTGTATTGGACCCTATACAGCAGGATGCAGCTCTTCTTCTCATTAGATCTCTGCGGGAGAGACGGCGTATCAGAGAATAGCTGACCATCCGGGAAGCACTTTGAAATATGGGAACCCTTTACTGGCTCCTAAAATTATTCTGCACTTCAAAAGCTTCTAAAGCATCCACATAAAGCTGTATCTTGGGTCATAAGTTCTGGAAAGAGACATCTAAGGTCCATCTTGGACATGCAGGACTCATAATCCCACAAAAGCGTGCCTAATTTTATCTGAGTGGGCGTGAAACTGCATAACAAAGCAATTTTACTTCAGCGCTCCGACCAGCTCTGTGACAGCAACAGTTGCATCGGATTTCAACACTTTTTCTCATCTGTATTCAGGGAATCTGCCTGTTAGGGCTGTTTAGTTCCAGCGGATGCATCTCTGATTCACTTACGGTCTGAGGTTATCGTTATTGTTGAGGAGGAGAATAATCCTTCTGTGGTGGTTGCAGGGGGTGTGGAGAAGGGCTCCATAGCCAAGAGTGGGCGTGGCTTGCACAGGAAGTACTTTCAGGGTACAAAAGATGAAATACTAACAAGTGAACAAGTTAAATGAGTGCTTTAAGGAATTTTATAAATGATGTGTATTTAGTTTAACAGGGTTCGATTATGATGATATCAGGATTAGTGCGTCCGTCTTCACCAAGAGCAACGCCTCCGTCTGAACTGATGGATGAGTTAGGGGTGAGAACAGAAGAAAATAGAAATTCTGTCCATCATGTGGTCACGCCAACCTTCCTTCTGCATCTCTGAGGACCTTCTGCTCCTCTTCGTCTCCGCCCGACTGCAGCCTCTCCGCTCCCCTCTGCGTCGGCTCTGTTCCTCCCTTCTGGTGGGGTCTGTAAAAGAATCGCCTCCCTGGGCTAATCCGGTCTCCACAGGTGGCTGCAGACTGAAACGGGGGTTGACAGAAAGGCCAACGTTGCCACATTTATAAAAGGTGCTTGTGCCCTAAAAGCAGATACGATCCAGCTTGACCTATACCTGCAGCAGAGCGCTGCTGCAGAGGGAGCGCTGCTGTCTGGATGCAGGAAAGATCAAACTCAGCCCAGTCTCTGGGATTTCAATTTGACTTCAGAACCAAAGGAGGATGGAAAAGAAATGTTCCAGTTTAAAAAAAACAAACACATGAGACACCAACAGGGCTTTGAATGTAAATCATTTTACATCAATCATCGGTCTTTAAATAAAGAGCTTTTAAATGCGTAATTACATGATTGCTCATTACTGTGTGGGAGTTGTTGATCACTAATGACGGCCTTGTCAAACCACGCTTCAAAGCTTTTACCACTGAGGAAATCTCCTTTTTTTTTTAAACATGTTGCAGCTAAAAGCTGACGCAGTCAGATAACCGAAAAAACGTGATTGTTGGACCGGTTGAGATTTGCATAATTAGAGTAATCATGTGAATAATTAGTGGTGTATTTCCAAATGTGTAGAAAGCAGACCATTTGGTTTGCCATTCCACACTAATTAGTCCCACTGTTACTTGAAGGCATCGCAGCAAATGTGGAAATAACATATCACCCAGCACGGATGTTTGGCAGCAGTTTACTAAGACAGGAAGCTGGGATTGAAAAAATAACGAGGGATTCATCTGTGTTGTGAATGTGTGTGCGTGTGTGTTTGTGTGTGTGTGCGTGTGTTTACGAGCAATTGTTTTCCTGCCAAAAATGTATATTACCATAATATTTTTTTTTGACTACAGCATCAAAATGAAAACATTTATGACTTTTTTTGTGATGACTGATTTCCCCCTCATATCTAAACATCTGCAAGTGAGTCAGAGATGAGATGTTAATGTTTTAGATGTAAAACCTCCAAAGCCTCTACTTAAGAGCCATAAAAGGAGGATTCAGGCAATAATAAGTGAGACCTTCCAGATCCAGATGTTCTCCAGATGTTTCGCTACAAGGAAATATTAACTCGCTTCAATTACTCTGGGTTTTTCCTTTTAATAAGAGACTCAAGCTCAGATGACAGCCCACTCGTACTGTTTTTCTGTTTTTCTGTATTTATTTATAATTTATTCTTTTTTTTCTTCTAGTAAAATTACTTGTACTTTTTGTAGAAATAAATAAACGATTCATTACTATTTCTCCGTGGTGTCAAGCTTTTTAAAACTCACGGCTTTCTAAATGATTTAAGCTGTAGTTGATATACTGCCACCCGTCAAAACTGGAGAAAAGAGGCGTTAGAGTGACAAAGTGGTCTCGGGGGGGCGCCCTTCCGAATATTTACTAAAAGATTGCTCCTGTAAAAACCCATTCCAAGTAAAAGTGATGCCAAACTGCCTTTGACAGGAAAGTGTTGAAAGTGAATGAGAGAATCAGAGAATGAGAAAATGGGAAAAACTGCAGTTTGGTAAAAAAAGAAAAAACATATTCATAGAAATGTCTGTCGTTTGGGGAACACTATGAGTCAACTTGTCCAAAATGTTCGTCTAGCAGTGGGTTTAAAATTCTGTCATCATTTTAAATTTGAATCCAAACCGCTGATTTAACTGATGTTCTAATTTGTCAGCTCACCGACAGGTAAATCTGGCGTGGGTGATGTCACCTCTGCACGGCCTGATTGTGAACAGAAGAGGCTGTGATTCATGGCGGCTGTGTGTTGTAACAATTAGAAATGAGACTTCGGGGTTCAGCGGTGACTCCCCTGCTGATACCTCTTTCTTTTCTCCAATCTCGCTGAAATTACCTCGACTGTGGCTCCTCTGGCCCTTTACTTACTCCTACGTTTGCATGCGCTGCACTACCTGAGCAGCCTACAGTGGTCTGTGTATTCCAATAAACTGTATTGACTGAGGAGGATCACACCGTTTTCTAGTGCTTAAAGAAATGATTCTCCACTCCATACATGGATCCCTTTTAACTTCAGCCTCAACGGTCATTTATCAGGGTTTTCAGTGCACATAGCTTTCACCAGAGGCCATTTCCTTGCTTGGTTAACCTTCAACACATCTGTGCTTTCACTGATTCAGCAAATAAAAAGTGCTTCTCCATGAATTTCAACCCTTTTTGCAGCCGGTTGTTTGAACCCCCTCCCTCCCCGTTTGGTTTGGTCCCAGGTGCAGACGTGTGATAACACATCTGCTTTGAGATGAAAAATGAAAATGGTGGAATAACTATAAAACTCTGCACTTAACACGCTTTGGCGAATGGATGGGAAACATTAACAAGGCAAACTCAAAAGAGCTGCAGCGCATGTGGGGACACTAAATGTACAAGAATACAGAGGTGACAATTACACAAACAAAGATTTATCACTGAATGAATTCCATCCGTGGTTAAAGTCCTCCCTCCTGTCTTTGCCTTCAATTTTTCAGGCAGAAGTGACGGTTGCTGGTGCGAGGCTGCTTGTATTTAACCCTCGTAAGCCTCAGTTGCTGCCCCCCTTGGAGCCAACTGTTCCACTGTACAAAAGAATTCCATGTATTATTAGCGCTGCATCAGTCTAAATCATTTCATTCCTTGGAATCCAGCCTGTCGTATCTTCCACTTCCCGCAGCGTGAATGTCCCCGTTGTGCCTTTGCGGTACATATGAATTAGGCTTGATTATCATGCATGAGGAAGGAAATGTAAAATATTCATGCACGCATTTAATCATTTACGTCTGATGTTCACCATCATGTAGATTCCTCTTTTCTTCAACAAAGGTGAGTTATGATCATGCACGTATGGATCTGTATGCATATTACACGCTGTTGAAAGTGCGACATCACTTAGGACAGCTTCCTGTCTGATTTTGAGGGTGGAAAATGCATAATTTATCTCTTGCTGGCTCACTGCAATTGGTTGCATCAGTCCAAAGAATGATATGGAGATCAGATGTGATTTGGACCATTTGGACCGCTCCTAATTGCCCAGATCAACCGGTTGGTTGGGCCGCTGCTGCTGTACAACCGTATGCGGCTCAAAGAAGTTTGCCATGAAAGATTTGACAGGTCTCTCGACAGCAGACACAACCTGGGGAGAAACCAATGTCTGTGCGGCAGAGGCTGTTCAAATGTGTCAGAAGCACAGTGAATTCAACCTGCACCATTTGTACAAGCAGTCCCAGTCAGACATGGTCACTGCCACGACTGAGGGTCCAGCTTCAGGCAGAATTCTCATTTTCATTTTCTACTACGTTCCAGTTCATGGTCGGAATACTTGCAAAATAGGTAATATTCCCACAGCATTCCACACTCAGAGAGGAACAAACCATCACGGGACTAATTCCATGTGGGCTAATGGGAAGAGACATTTTGGACACCATTTATAATGTAGAAATGTGAGCGCCTTACTAAAATACCCGTGCTATTTAAATTTACAGGAGCTCCCAAAAATTCATAAATGCACTCTGGGAGCCAGAACCTTCCTCTTCAGGTCCAGCTCCTGTCTTGAGGAAGTGTCTTTCCCCGCCAGGTTAAGGTGCAGTCACTGCTTTACCTTTTGATTAAGCTCATAATTAGGGCCCAGCTGGAGGTGTAGACTAGAGGATCTTCCCATGATGCTCGGAGCTTCTCTGTCACTCTTTAGGTGGTAGAGTTAATAAAGCCTGCTGGTATCTGTCTCAGACAACCACGTCTGAAGGGGCCTCCATCTGTTCTCTCTGAATTCTACCCCATTGTTACATGCTTCTCACTCCCGTCTCCTCATTCAGCTGTTTCCCTCCACGCTCCCGTCCAGCTCCCTGCTTCACACACCAGTCAAGAAGTGACAGCCCTCATCCCAAGAGATTAAGTGAGCCCTGACCTTTACGGTATACCTGCTCAAGGCAATCTCACCTTGTTTGAATCCAGCTCCTATTCACACTAATCCACACTGACAGCATTTGGGCTCTCTCTGTTTTTTCCCTCAGTCACCCACCAAAAAACCCTAAAAAAAACTAATTCGGACATTATTTTATTTTGTTGGAATGGAGGCTTATTTAATCCAGGCACACCGCTTATTAAATTGAATTTCAACATCTCTCATACACAATAATTGATATAGGCACATTTGTTGGCCAGTTACCCAGCGGCACAAATCAATAGCTGGTGGGTCCATCACCATGACTTAATTGTTTTGTTTAACACTGTTGTGTGTTTCAGCTCCTGTATATTTGAAGAGAATTTATTTATTTTAGTTACACCTTCAGGATAATGAGGGCCTGTCTGGACTGGCATATTTAATTAGCCATGGTGCTAAATTTGTGTCTTTCATCCTGCAGTTGATAGACCACCAGGATAAGAAAAGATGCAGATTTAAATTGGGACTTGTATTTTGCTGTATGCTTCTACTATCTTTTGCAGATGTTTCATACCATTACACTGTGTGTATCTATGTGGTTCTGTAAATGTTCATTAACAGCTTCAAAGGGAAGGAGGAGAACAACATCATAGAGGTCCTCACCCACTCTGTTATTGACAGTGGGGCTCCCAATTAACGAGGGAGACTCACTGATGTACCAAACACACCCATTTAAGTTCAAGCAAATACAGGCAAAGCTTTGATGTGTACACACACTTTTGATTAAAGGTGATGATTGAATATTGATACTATAAAGTGCGTGAGGCAAATTTACACAATCAGATGAAGTTGGACACTTACGCACAAATGTGGAGGCTCCTGTCCACTCCACAGTCACCTCACTCACCAGGGAGCATGTATGATGTATGCAGTTCAACATTTGTAACCTGAGGTCTTGTCCACCATGGTACCACTGACTGCTTAGCCAGCGTGTGAGCGGACCCACATTCTGTAGACGGTTGAGAAGCGACAGAGCAACATCAAATCTCACCTGCAGGACAGGTGTGAACGACTCTTTAGGAGTGTGTCGCTGATTTCCTGCCACCAGCCTTTGACCTGATGTCTGCACACTCCCACCAGACGTTCTTCTGGAATGAATCCAGGAGTTGATTCAGCAATCGCCGGTTGGCTCATCACAGCTGCATTATCAGTGAAAATGGAAGCGGTATCATTCCAATATAAAAAAGGGCTTAACAAACCGGTTCCTCTACCATGTTTCTACAGTCAGATCAGAACACATAAACCATTTGGACTATGAAAAGCCATTACAAAAGTAAACATTTCCTGTGCTAACCCCTAAAGTAGCTGTCAAGAAAATTAGTTTATTCAAGACTGAGGAGATCGAGGACAGCTATGCAGTTTGTATTTTAATTATTGGATGCTGCCACCACCTACACACATACTAAATTTCTTTAGAAAGGACATCTAGGGTCACAAGTCACCAAGGAATTCTATTAGCTAATATTCTTATTTAAGCTTATGACCTCAAACCCTGTCTGCTATTTATTATCTAGCTTTGTTTAATTTATAGTGATTTTTTGCTTTTTTGATTCATAATGTCAACAGAAGCATGAATTTATGGCTTCAAAGGGACTAAAATTAGCTGTTTCTTCCCCTTCAGTCAATTTTAACATCTAACATCTTAATGCGTTGGTCCTGCCAGTCACGCCGATGTTCCGATAAATCATGCACATAAATTTAGAAAACACACACACGTTAAACTACTAAAAATGCAGTTGCTGTCAGTTTGATCTCTCACCTTCACCCGGGCTTCTCATACATATCTTATTTTGTTTTATTTTTTCTTGCCATTGTGCTAGTATATTTCAGAGTGAAAATGCTGTTTTCCATTTCCAACTCAGCCACGATGAGATAAGCCTCGCCTCGCTTTGGAACATCATGTATAAATGTCAAACACTTGACAATCCTCCATCGCTCACACATGCATATATTACAGTGACTACCATCAGATGCACTCACACAGAAAAAAAGACGCACAGCTTCAAATAAATTACTGGGTCTCTAGTATTTAGGTATTTTACTGTACCACAGAAACGTTATATGTGAGCAGCAGATACAGTATGATGAAGAGACAACTTATTTTTGATGGCTTTTCATTTCCCCCTGCAGTTACCCCATCCACTTGTTCCATACAGTCACCTTATAAGACTTTTTTTATATTCGTTGTACCAAGAAAATCAAGACTTGGAATCCCATTTTCTTTGAGTTTTTAACGACGATTTCCACAATGAATCAATTTAAAATCTTTTACTTTAGCATGCATGCTGTCCACATGAAGGATAGGCTGTAGGAATCTAAAGCGCCATGGCACAAAGCTGTTTGATCTAGGAAACAAACTAAAGTCACAACCCTTGTGTGGTCACAGGATGGAACATTTAAGTGCAGGAGTCTCATTAGTCTTATTGTTTTAACTTTGTCCCTGGTTTTAGAACACTTTTCTTCTTCAAGATCATCGCCTGAATTTGATGAGCTTTTGGAACGCCTGCTTGAACTCGTCGTTGAAGACGGTGTAGATGACAGGATTGATGAGGGAGTTCAGGTACCCCAGCCAGGTGAACACATCAAAAAGCAGCGGGTCGAAACTACACTCTTTACATATGCCCCAGACAAGCGTGACGACAAAGAACGGAAGCCAGCAGATGATGAAAGCGCCCAGGATGATGCCCAGCGTCTTGGTGGCTTTCCTCTCCCGGGCTGCACACAGGCGTTTTCGCTCCAGCACGTTGTCTGCCAGCTTCACCTTCACACTGTTCACAAACAGAGGAGATCCTCCTCCTTCGCCGCCCGCACCTGAGTGCAGGTGCGCTTCCTGGTTGGAGGCAGAGTTAAGAGAACAGAGAGACGACCCTGCAGAGGTCTGGATGAGCTGCGCTGTGGTGAAGCGTTTCCCGGAGTACGACGGCGTCTTGAAAATCCGAGAGCGGGCCGCAACGTAGATGCGTCCATAGAGGATGATGAGAAGCACTGTGGGGACGTAGAAGGCGCCAAAAGTGGAGTATAGCGTGTAAGAGATCTGATCAGTATTCACCATGCACTCTGTCAGCTCCTCATGGGCTTTGGCCTGCCGCCAGAAAAGCGGAGGCATGGAAATCGAAATGGAGATCACCCACACCACCGCTACCATGACCGCAGCCCGGCGCATGGTACGCCGCTTTGAGTACTCCAGCGCGTCCGTGATGGCCCAGTAGCGATCCAGTGCAATGACGCACAGGTGCAAGATGGAGGCTGTGCAGAAGGTGATGTCAGACGACAGCCAGATGTCACAAACTATCTGCCCCAGTGACCAGGTTTTACTGACGGTGTAGACGATGCTGATCGGCATGACTAAAATGGACACCAGCATGTCTGTGACGGCCAGGGAGCCGATCAGGAAGTTGGCGGGCGTGTGGAGCTTCCTCGTCAGGAAGATGGTGGCTATGACGAAGGCGTTCGAGAGCATGGTCGCCAGGGTGACGATAGCTAGCACCACAGACACGGAAATCTGGAGGCCGAGCAGGGTGGCTTCGGTCCAGTGTGCGACTGTGGTGTTGCTCGGAATGTCCGTGAAATTGCTAGAAAAGTAGTCCAGTGAGTTGTTGTCCAGCTCCATGATTTTTGTCCCAACTTTCAGACCATCCACATCATGGTTGGTAAATGGCATTCATGGTTTTAGGGAGTTTTTACAGAGGAATTATTACACTGTTGGTGTTGGCTGCAGACTTTCTCCGTCCCTGGTACTGCGGTATGATTTCACATCATTCCTTTTCAAGTGTGTAATTTCATCATTTGGGTTTACATCTAATGCACCTGTAATTGAAGCTGACTACCTTGTCCATTCTGCTTCTTCTATTGATTCGCCTCACTGGTGAAGCTGCTGGAGAGAAAATCCTAATCTGTATTCGGCTCCTGTCAGACAGGCACTTCCCTTTTCTTTTCCCTCTGCTCTTATCTCATCTCCAAGTGGCAGACAGGCAGCAACAACACCTTTGGACCTTCAAACCTTCCTATCTACCAACTGCTTTAATGGGCGCCTCCTTTTCAATAAGGCTCAGCGGGCGGCTGTATGTAGGACAAAGATTATGCCCTGTACAGACACAATGGTTCCCTTGCTGTCTACCTTATATTTAACCGTCCACGGAATTCTTCTAAATTGAAGTTTCTATTGAAACTTGGCTGTGTCTAATGTCTCCGCTGGCTGTGGAAAGTCCAAACATTACAGTTGTATCCTCCACATCAAAGTCAAACAGGGAAAAATCCTATTACTCCTGTACATTACGCTGGATATCCGACCAGCAGTTGGCAGTTATAAAGATGTATGCTGATGCGCAGGGATTCTAAAAGCTTCGGTTCAGGTTCCCAGAGTCAAATACATTAGCTTCTCCTCACTGTTGTCGCAAAATCAGTGCTTGTGTCCAGCTTCCTGTGCAGTGTCTTCATCCTAGCTGAAACAAATGAGAGGGAGCATTAGCTGTATTGAACTTCACTTCCTTTATCCCCTCCCCTCTAATGTAAACATGTGCGTGCACACACACATTATCCATACCTCCGCACATTAGGGAGAGTAAAAGCCTGTAACTTTAACCTGCATTAGCACTTAATACAGACAAACCACCCACACATTGCAGTTACTGTACTGAATTCTTGCATTAAATTGCACACTAAAATCCACAGCAGGCATAAACATGAAACATTTCACAGGACTTATATTAATCTGGCTTAAAATGAATGAAAAAATGTTAATATAAGAGCAGTTACTTTAGTACAAAGTGCAGCATTTTAATTTATTGTGCTGCATATGAGATAAGATAAGAGGATGTTATCAGATCAGAAGTGCTTCACTCTCAGGAGTCTGCAGTGGCCGTATCACAAAATTCCTCTAGAAACAATAAAAGGGGGGAAAAGTAATTGCATTTCATTTCAACCATTTGTTTTTCATTGTCAGGCATCTTCACCTTTTCCTTTGAAGGGACTTTAAATATTCCAGTGGACACAGTCAAGAGAACTCATAAACAGCCCTTCACTTTTTGCCTCATTTAGTCCAATTTGGTAGCACAAACATAGAGTGTGTTTCACGTCCCCGTGAAGGCTACGAAACTCTACAAATAATGACTTAAAGACTCTTTTCTCCCTCTATTTTTCCCCCAGGTAGGAGTAAAGGAAAAATAAGATCAAAAGAGGGATGCTGACATACTTTCAAGTACAATGAGAAAGCCGAGATCTGAAATGTGGAAATGTGGTCTTACATCCCAGTGGGGAAGAGGACATACGCAGGATGACTGTTAATCACCATGGAAGGCTTTTGCCTGCTCTCCTCACATATGCTGGGTTTGTTTTAATTAATTATTTAACAGCAGCTGCTTGTATACTGACCACTTATTCAATAAGGAAGTACAGTATCGTGCGCTACATGGAAACATCCTGATGGACTCCTCAGTTGTGATTAAAACCTTCTAAAGAAGGGGTTAATGCTTTACTGCAATAATGTCCAAATGTGCACGCTCAGAGTTCAGTGTACTACAACAATAAAGGGAATAAGGTGTTCAGGATTTTATTGCAAAGCTAAAGTAGAAATCATCATTTTTTGTGGCAGGCCTAAAGTGTGGATATTGAATTTGATGCACCCCCTGATGAGCGCAATAAGTTACGTAGGCTTTGCAGAACATTAAAAGCATTTAGTGCTTTAGTGTTTTAGAAGACAGCAAATCATCTCATCATCTCAGAACAGCGCGGCAGAGAGGCTACATGGCCAGTTTAAAGTGAGATTCAAAGGAAGCCTCATAGAGAGAGAGGCTCTGGGTTTGAATCTGGCTCAGGTTCCCTCTATGTGAAGATCTCTTCACTCCCAGTTGCTCCCACAAAAGTGTGCACGTGATGGAAGGTGCCTCAAATGGGAGTGAACACAGGATGGATGGATGGATGGATGGATGGATGGATGGATGGATGGATGGATGGATGGATGGATGGATGGATGGATGGATGGATGGATGGATGGATGGATGGATGGATGGATGGATGGATAAAAATTCATCCATTAAAGAATTTGAAGCTGGTCTAAAATTAATGTATAGATGGACCAATCCGATGGCTGGATGGGGGTATACAGGAGTATTTATGTGTTCCCCATATAAGAAAAAGAATGGTAGGAACCAATTCAAAAAACCTCCTCCTTTTCCAACAGCTTTTGAACATTGAAGAAGACTTTCCATGTATGTAAAACCATTAACATACTCCACAGATGGTCACCGCAGCATCATCAGGCCAGATCCTTCAGCCGACGTTATATAACACTTGTTTTTGATAACATCCTGCCGCCATTGCTCCGAAGAGACCCCTCAGCTCCGGAGACCGAACGCGTGATGTGCAGATGCGATAGAGAAAGCCGTGACTGCTGATGTGCGAAACATTACACAGCGTGAGGATCGCGCTGGCATCAGCAGAGATGACAGTGATACGCGCCAAACTCCTGCCGGTGGGATCTCAAATATGTGTGTGAGCGTTGTGAGAAAATGGGCATGGAAGGGATGATGTATTCAATCAGCTGCCTCGTGCTTGTTGCACACTCTGTCCTCGGCCTCAGAGTGCTTTTAACAATACGAAAAAAACCCATCATGTCCACATATAAAGATACAAGAAAACAGACACGCATTCAACAACACACTCAGCAGCGCGTCTGAAAAGATTGCTGAACAGTTGAAGTAGTCTGGGAAGAGGCTTATCTCCAAACGTCTGCTTTATAGCAGAATGAGGTAATGGGCTCAATCATGAATGAATGAGAGGAAAGGAGTTCTGATCAAAAACAGGCCCTTCTGAAATTGGACAGTGGACTGCTCCGGCGAAATATATTTTCTGTCTTCATCTGGTTTTCCAGATTAATCAAATACGACGAGGGATGGCTCGGCTCACCACAAATGCATTTTTTTCTCCTCGAAATCAAAGGGGTTTTTTTTTAGAAAGAGAGGAGGAAAAAAATCAAAGAAAACTAGGTGGAAAAGAGGAGCGGGGGACAACCGGATCCATGTCAAGCCCTGGCCTCATTACATCACAGCCCATTCACTACAAAAACCAAATCATTCCTTTAAGGTTTGGGCCAAGTCCAAGCAGATGGTGTAGCGTGTCCTCGACGGTCAGAAACCTGATGAACCTGGCAGGCCTGCAAACAGAACACGGCCCCACTGGAGATGGGCTAATTGATTTAACTCGGAGGAGGGAGAGCCATCGCTGCCTCCGCTGTCAGCTAATGTCTGCTGTCTACTCGAGCGTGCCGTAAACGGTAGGTAAATAAGGGTGGAGTGTGTGTCTGTGCTGGTGTGTGTGTTCTTGCACATGCTACTGAGGGAGTACCTAGTAAAATGCATTTCACTAGCAAAGTGAGGACATCGTGTCTGGCCTTAGCGACATTGAAACTGGGGTGAAGTTTAATCGTGATGTTTAGGGTGATGTTTAGGGTCTTGGAAATTATGGCTAGAGTCCTCATAGTGATAGAGGTACCGATGTGTGTGTGTGTGTGTGTGTGTGTAGGGGGTAAAAAGCCAGCATCGATACATCGATGGCAAGTTTACCTGGAATGAAATTGCAGCTATTTTCTTGGCAATTTGGCTTCAAGTAAGCAAATCATTTCCACTGGGAAGCGCTTGAGTTGGATTTCCTTCAAAAAGCTTCAGCAACCATTTGAAATTCATTCCCTCGCCACCACACAGATCTGAAAACGGGCCGATCGTCCTGTTGATGATGACATACTTTATTGTGTGCGGCTGGCTCAGGTGGAAATATAGATTTACCAGCTCCCTTTCTTAATGGTGCAGTGGTGTAATGGGATGGCTTATTTTCAACCCAAACCACGGCTTCATAACCTCAGTGCCATCGGGTCTCATTGCCGTGTAATCCAAATCCAACCCTTCTTCTCAATTTAACCGAACCATTAGAAGAAACTAAAAATAATCACTGAAAACAGAAACACGGGCACAGAACGCAAACCTTATTCCCGCTCCACACTGCCAATCCGTCCAGGCTTTCAGGCTCTCTACCTCTTTGTAATACGCTCTGACAGAAGTGGCTCTCCGTCAGATGGATTTCTTGGCAGAAAGCATCAAGCGGCGGGGCCGAAAGCAGAATTGCCGCTATCAGTGCTCTGAATATCTACCTTTTATTTATTTATTCTAACAGATACCAACCGCGGGCTGTCATTTTCATTGACATTCTCCTGAAAGTAGCATTTTTTTCTGATATATTATGCCCTCATAAGGAAAATAATATAGTACACTCTCACCAGCTCACATAAATCACATATTTCAATGTCCCCCGTGTTTGTTCCCACACCTTTTGCCTTCTCACGGCACAGCCGCATTTTAACAGCCAATATTGTTCCTGTGCTCGTCGTGCAATCCAAGCCCCCATTGTTTGATTTAGCTACTGTAACATCCCCCCACTTGAGTGCTGCAGCTTGCGTAGTACGCTGGGAATGCTGAATAATATGCTGGCCAGCATCAAGTGCAGGAAAATGAAAGTATAAAATATAGATTAGTAGGATTGTTTGAACATTGGACATGAACTCAGAACTATGGTGTCAAAGAACAGCCTGAAGATCGCAGTGCACGCCGCAATTACACTGAAGTGCGATAATGCACTGTGCAAGGAAGCTTTTTATGAATGGCTACCATGTATGAATAGTAAGACGTTGCCAAGTCGCGCAGCACTTCAAAGAAGAGTGAAATGCCACTGCATCGCTTCCTCAGGGTCGATCTATCCTCCATTGTTGGTAGATGCCTGCGAGAGTGGAGAGTAGATATTTTTCTCGGTCCGCGTGGGCTGTGCACGTACGATCGCCATCCGCACTGCCTTCCAACCATCCTCCTACTCGCAGCCTCCAATGTAAGCACAGACATAAAATACCAATTAAATCTTACAGGAGCTGGCACTGGAGGCCCCTGATTCCAGTGAGCTGCAGGAGTTCCAATCCCAGTTCTAATGCCGGTCTCAGAACACAGCTCATTAGACTGTATTGAGAACTATTCAGTCCTTAGTTTTTCACACTAATGGATTTTTTTTTTTAAATCAATGTGGGTTTTTAAAAAAAAATCAATTTACATGCACACCAAACACCTCTCACTGCAGACAGCAATCATTGCCCGGTAACATATACCTCGCTGAATATGTAGATGAGCTACAGACACTGAAATAGGTCCTACAAATGACATTAGTCTGTGCTAATGAGTCAATTATTGCAATTACCATGAGAACATGTCCATGTCTTTGCAATACTAAATATTACCATATTTATTCACCACTGGCCATGGCAGTACATTAAAAATTAAGCAGTTCATTCACCTACTGCCACAGAATTGCCGGGACCTGCGTGAAATGAAAGATTTTCTGGTGTACGGCTCTGTTGGAGCCTCCCTGCCTGTGTCTGCATGGAAAGGCCAAGACATGGCACAAAGCATCAAAGTCCCCCTGGATACGGACCTCAGCAGGCATCAACAACGACATAAATGACGCTGATTAAATGAAAGCTGGGGTGGAGGTGGGTTGCAAAGCGGCTTGCAGAGGAAGCAGGAAAAGTAGGCCGTCAGGGTAGCTTAAACAGCGCGATGAATGGGATCTGCTAATTGGATGCATCTGCTAATGTGCTCCGGCTAGCTAACAATAAGCCCAATTTCTTTGCAAACGGGGAGCACCACTTATTTATTTAAGCCGCCAGCGTGAATAACACCCCGAAGTCCCGTCTTCTTTCAATATGCGTAACCTTGTAGCCAAGCTGAGAAATACATCTTCACTAGAGTGGAACACCAGCTCTGAGTGTGAAGCTGCGTCACAGTAACAAAGCAAAACTATGCATAAAACTGGGAATTAGTTCTTTTTGGGGGGAAGGGGGGGGGGCGCTCTTAGATTTATTTTCAATTCTTTCTTGCAGTGTATTTACTGCCAGAAACATAGAATAAACAGTGCAAAAGCTATTTCAGTTCATAATTTCAGGCAGAGGCTGATGCTCAGTATTAATCCTGATTAGTCTGAAAACAGCACTAAAGCAGCAGTCACGTAGAGAAATGAGTAATGCTGCTTTCTGAATCTTTCTTTGTTTGTTTTTAATCGAAAAAGAACATGTAATAATGGTGATGATATGCATAAACTCTGACCAACACATGAATAGCTGTGCCAAAACAAAGTAAAAACTGAACATTTGTGATCGATGCAGGAGAGCTCTCATCTTTATCTTTTATGTTCGAGTGTCTGTGAGTCATAAATGCGAAGCGAGAGCGCTACAACCGACGTTGGAGACAACGGCGGATGTTAGCTTTCCTGTTCGGGGGTGAGTAATAACCCAACTTGACTCTATAAACACTAATCCAGCACAATAACTAATCGAAAACTGATGGACTGCGGCTAATAGAAGTTCAAATGTCGTTCGCTACAACTCCCTGTTGGCGAAATTTAGCCAAAAACGCTTGCTGTGCTGTCATAAATTGACGGAAGTGAGAGAAAGTCAGATTTCGGAGATGGAAATGGAGCTTCAGGTGCAACTGTCACGACAGCGGTCTAAGGTGAGCATGTTTGCTGAGACAGGATGCGGAGCTGCAGCCCTCAACACGCAGGGAGGAGGAAGTGCTTGAGCGCTTGGTGCTTCATCTGCAGCATTGGCAGCTGATGACCCAGTGTAGCGCGAGCTCAGCGTAGACGCTCACACGTGGGCTGCGTTGATCAACCCACTGTATGATTCATCCAGATCTGAACTGCAGTATCGACACGCCGACAAACACTTTTAACTTTAGAAGTATTCTAAAACCCTTCTGCTTTAATTACTCTGATATTGCGTTTGGGTTTTTAAGCACTAAATCTTTTTCCTTTGGAGGGGCAGGTGTAACTTTCACGGGGATTTTGTTGGAATTAGTTTTAAGTAATGCAGCAATCCAACGTAATTTATGCTGTCATGGAGTAAAACATCTCGATTCAAAGCTCATAATTAGTCAAATTAAGTTTCTTCTGATTTCCAATTCTAACAGATGTATACACATAACTTATCAATAACAATGTATTTTTTTCCACTAAGTTGTACATAACTTTATTAACACCACCACCCCAGTCTCATTCTCATTCATTCACTCCAATTATTTTAGCCAATTTTGGCTTTGAATGGGTTTTAACAGGAGATTGATTGTTTTCTTCTAAAGAAATATGATTACCGTATATGAAATATTCTTGGATATTTGGACATATTGTCCATTGTTCTTGCTTATTTTGAAGAAGAAATATCTGAACATTGACTCTGATTGACAAAACAAGCCATCTTCCCCAACATGGACAAGTGGGCCAGCGAGCTAATACTGTGGCCGAGAGTTAGAGCTGCAAGAGATTCCAGTAAAAGCTCTTTTTCTCCTCTGCAGTACAGTTTTAACATATTTCCCTGCTGATGGTCAACCATTTGAGTGAGTTTTCTTTGCCGGTTTCAGATAATGGACACCAACGTCTTTCAGTAAGAAGTCAATCATGAAACATTGACCACTAATGGCTTTAGATGCTGCTGTGAGGAGCTGCCGGCTGATACGTGACCCCCCTGTGGGTAGTTTCATGCAAAATGAGAACCTATCAAGGTTCATAATTACAACTTTGATCTAGAGGGCTGAATGTAAGGGTCTGACTCTAATTACACAAGTTTCCAAACCACTGATTATAGACTGAGAGATATGGAAAGAAGCGAGTTTGAATAATGGAGATGAGAGATGAGGGAGAATGAATGGGAGCAAAGAGAGAAAGAGATACTTGGTCTGTTGAAGTCTGCTGCACTTCAATCCCATGTAAATAATCCAGGCTGTAAATCCGATGGGATTACCACTGATACGTCTCAGTTTTGTGAACTGCTTTAATTCCTCGGCAGGAAAAAAGATTCGGCTGAGTGAAAAGAAGATTTGACGGGAGGGCATGTGATGAAATAAACACCGGGGTCCGGTTTTAACCAGGCAACACGACGGTTCGTGTGTTCAAACATGTTCATGAATAACCCTAACCCCTAACCCCTAACCCTAACCCTAACCCCTAACCCCTAACCCTAACCCCTAACCCTAACCCCTAACCCCTAACCCTAACCCTAACCCCTAACCCCTAACCCCTAACCCTAACCCCTAACCCCTAAACCCCAACCCTAACCCCCAACCCTAACCCCTAACCCTAACCCTAACCCCTAACCCTAACCCCTAGCCCCTAACCCTAACCCCCAACCCTAACCCTAACCCTAACCCCTAACCCCTAGCCCCTAACCCTAACCCTAACCCAAACCCCTAACCCTAACCCTAACCCCGAACCCCTAACACCTAACCCTAACCCCTAACTCTAACCCCTAACCCAACTCTAACCCTAACCGTAACCCTAATCCTAACCCTAACCCCTAACCCCTAACCCCTAATCCAAACAAATTCAACATGTCTTGTTATCACCTTACACCTTGGTCATTAGAATCAAAGCAGGGAGCAGAAACATTCTAGAAAGACAGGCAGCAGAAGGGTTAAGGTTGGGGTTAGGGTTAGTTGTGGTTAGGGGTTAGGAATTAGTGTTAGGTTTAGCATTTAGGGTTAGCGCTTGGTTAGTTGGTTAGTGTGAATTCGGGTTAGGGGATAGTGTTGGGGTTACAGTTAGGGTTCAGGGTTAGGGGTTAAGGATTGGATACCGTTAGGGTTAAAGTTAGGGGTTAGTGTTTTTGGTTTAGGGTTGGATTGGAGTTGGAGTTGGGGTTAGATCGCACCCTTAAGGAAATGCTGGATATTGGGTTTTGCAGGTCTTTGAGCCTCAGACCACATCTGACTGTCAACACAGTGTAAAATCTTCTGTTTACACTCGCTTCCCATTCACATCCACCCTGCTTGTGCATCCATGTTGTTATTCACAGTCATTATTCAATTATTGAGACTTCCAACTTGTGGTTTTACGCCTCTGGGACAACTTCAAAGTGTCGCAACAAAAACAATAAATATTCGGATGAATTCCTGTTCGCAGACAGAGCCTCGTCATCTGCTGCTGAGCCATGTACTGCAGAGAACTGTAAACAGCCTGCAGGACAACCAGCGTGATGACTCTTCTAAATGAGCTTGCACTCTTCAGTGAGTCCGGTTCCGTAGACATTCCCGTGGAGCGTACGTGCCCAACCCAAAATGCCGACAAATGGTGTCGGGGACTCTTTTGACCACTGCCTAAATGTCATCAATCAATGAAACATGTACATCAAAAATACCAGTATGATGTTCACCAACTCTGAGGTGAGGTTTTCTTTCCACCTTCTCTTCCCTGAACACCTGCTGCAGCTATTCCCTCACATTCTTCCAAGTGCATTGACAGTGTCTTTGTGTGTTGCTCTGCTGTTATGTCACACGTTTACGTGCACTGCCGCTGTCACTCTTGGGCCTACACACCCTGTGGAGGACATGCAAGTCGAATCAGGCGTACTGTTCCAAACTGCCGCCATGCTGAACTGATGTGCACGTTGTGGAAACATTGCTCGTTTTCCCAACCAGAGTGAAACCAGGTGCAGTAAGTTAGTGCTATGACTAAAACAGAAATGGCTCAGTGAGCTAAACCTGATGTGCTAAAGATCACTGCTGAACCACCCAGTACCTCAGGCACAACTCCAGGGGGGCGGGGGAGTTGAAATCCCCAAAGAATCACAAATGGTTTTATGGAGAAATAGACACGAACAAAAACCCAAATCCATACAGTCCCCAAACATTATGGTTTATTCATTCATCCGAGATGTTTATGTCCATCTCAGCAGGTGCAAATGTGTGATTCACGAGGGTAGTACCGACGTAGTCCACAAGATGGCCACAGTTAGCACAATCAACAGCGTGTTGGTAGATATGGCAGTGATTGTTTTATGTACTCATACAAACTTCAAATCAGATGGAATGACCCTCAGAGTTTTACTTCTGTGAGTGGCTTGTTGGGCGTGGTATGAATAAAAGCGGCTTAAATTAAATTTCGGTTGGGTTTTTTCCCCATTGTATCCTTCTCGTACCAGCTGTCAGTCACTTTTGGGGCAAATACCGAACGCGTGAACATCATTCCACCTCGGGCTTTGAGACATTGAGTCCCTGTATGAAACTTTTCCAGGACAATACAGTGGTTATAAATGGTAAGCTATGCATTCCAGAATTAGGTGACGATAATATGCATGAAATTGATATTACTGTTCATTAGTGCATTCTGGAAACCATTATGCATCACCATTCCCTCCCTTCCATCATTGGATTAAAAATCATACTTTGCTTAATGAGCTGCAAACATTTCCTCTTTGTTATTCGTCCTCAAGGGTCTCAGATAAGTGGGGCAAAACTCAGCAGTGGTAAAATCCCAGATACTGTCTTAATTCAGTGCTGTTAACGTATAAGAGAGTAAATGCAAATTTGGGTTTTCTTTGAATGTGTGTATATGTGCGTGCGTGCGTGCGTGTGTGTGTGAGTGTGTGTGTGTGTGTGTGTGTGTGTGTGTGTGTGTGTGTGTGTGTGTGAATGGTCTGCTGTGGGCAAAGACCTAAGAGAAATCACACTTGTGAGGATAAAATAAAAGGGACATTGTGTGACCATGACGCTCATCCTTTTTCATTTTTCCAGAGTATCTCACACATCATTCAGCTAAAGTAAAAAAGCAACGCCTGCTCTATCTGCCTTCTCTAAGAAGTGAAATAGGCTTCAGAGCATAAAAAAGGCTCAATTTTTCCAGACTGAAATGGACTTGGAGCTCAGACTGCACACACACACACACACACGCACACACACACACACACACACACACACACACACACACACACACACACACGCACACACACACATGTATATATATAAGCCTTATTGGTTGATGGATTTGAAGTGATCTCTTCGTTTAATGGTTTTATTTCAGCGGTCTCAAAATCAATTGCTCATGATGTCAGTAAAGCTGCATAACAAAAACAAATAGGCATCATCATTTTATTAACTTATCCACTGCTTTATAAATGTAAAAAAGAACAAAAAACTGCATATACACCAAGGGTGCAATTAGAACAAACCCGATTTAAAAAATGGTCTCAGTAACCGTCAGCAGCTTTGAGCTGTCATGTAAACGGACCTAATTATGACCTTGAGCAGAGATGGATAAATTCAAATATTTAAAATGAATGTCTCCAATTCTTTCATATATGGTAGAAATATCTTGTCTATGTCACCAGAATCCTGCACTGACTTTATCTGGACTTTGTGACACCTTTATTTGGATCCACAATCTTTATTATACTGTTCCTCTGGTTACCACAGCCTGCGGGATTATTTAATTACTGTCCTGCTGTATCATCTATGAGGTTTACATAGATGTGCGCATTACGCGTGAGTTTCAAATATTACCACAGATTTGATCTTTTATGGACTTTACAACTGTCAACGCAATTCTTATCCTGCGCCCCCGGTCCGTGCGTAACGGACTGATGGAGTTGGACTCTAATAATGATAATCATCATAAACATGCAGACTCACCATTCTTGTCTTTATTGGGGGGATTTTGCTTGTCCTCTGCGTACTCGTGGACTGTCACAGAACCCCAGGAGCCGCGTTCTTCACTTACGCACGTCCGTTAAAACAAGCGAGAGACGGAGCGCCGCGGCGGCAGCGCGCAGCTTCTGGAGGTGTTGCTGCGGCTCGCTGCCTTCTCTTCAGAGCTCACTCGCACGCTCCTCTGTGCGTCTGGACAGAAACACAGCTAAGTTAACTCGAGTCACTCCGAATTACGTCCCCGTCCCGTTCACGGAACGACTTGAGAAACACGCGAACGAGTTCAGGCGCCAACGCGTTAAAGTTGATGCAGCTGATTGTCAGAATTGCAGCTATGGCAGAGACGCGCGAAGAGTTTTCTCTCTCTCCACACACACACACACACGCACACACACACACGCACAAGCGCGCGCATTTAAAACGTACTTATTGTATCCTTCCTTGGAAATCCAGCAGCCTTCGTACAGTAACACAATTCCCACAAGATAATCAAGTTGGTGAGCTGATTACCATCACAGTAAAATTACATGGTAATCTATAGCGTTACTATGGTTACATATGATTACATCAGCTTCTCTGCTTTTTCCATACATTCAGATTGCAACAAATGTTTTTCTAACTGGCTATATTTACACACACGCACACACACACACACACACACACACACACACACACACACCACACACACACACACACACACACACACATACACCCTATACACAAATAAATAATATTTCAAATCCACAGTTTTTAATTTCCCAACACATATAACATATTGATCTTTTTGAATGTTTACACATAGCTACAACAGGGAGGTTCAGAATGCAACGTGACTTTCCTCGTAAGCATCACATGTCAACTGGAACCTGCAGAATGGTCGACCTGGTCCTGCCAAACCCTGCAGTCATTTGTATAATGATCTTTACTGAAGATATGTAACACCAATGAGGAAATATATAATGAGTATAATGATCTTTACTGAAGATCATTATACAAAACATACTGGACGCCTAACAAATTTTAATGAGGTCTAAATCTGGTTGTTACCCTGATTTATGTGTGATTCTCATCTTCAGAACTATCTCCATTGTTGCTAAAGGGTGTTCTGTTGCACAGCCAACAATAATGGTAGTGTGATGGGTGCTCAGGGGCCGACGGGGGTGGGTCAGAGATGACTGAAATTTAACAGACCTGTGAAGAATGGGGACTTCTGCTGCACAGTGGCGATACCCTACAGTCTTCCTCATTCTTCACGTTCAGCAACTTGGACCAACAGATACAAAAATAGCCAGTTAGCAATAATAAACCTGCAGCTTCCAGCCTGATCTTCACAAATGCGAGGGATTAAAGTTATGAAAGTGAAATAGATATGTTTACTTTTTTATAAATGCATAACAAGTCAGGGGCATTTTTTGTCACATTGCATATATTTTAGCCACTGCGGTACCTTTGTGGAAAAAGAACGACCCTGAGAAGTCACAGATAGCTGAAAATCACCAATCTAATATATCCTGAATTAATTGTTTTCCTCATTGGTGTTACATATGGTCAGGCAACCTGACTGGTTATCTGGAAAAGCTTAAAGATTGTGGATGAATATGATGTTAATGTGTAATTGTGCACAGAATGAGGGGAAAGTCCCTGTTGGTTCGTCACGCACGCTGTGACTGAACTACTCTTTCTCGCTTTCATCTTCATTATATTATCTTTAATTGAATCAATAGCTGCTCCTTGACAGATAATTACGTGGCTCCTCGAGTCAAGACAGCTTACAGATACACAGTGCACACACTTGATTGGCAAGTTCAAGAGGAAATGAAAATCTGCTGAACTCCAAGTGGAGGAATTTGTTTTGGAATATGGAGATTTGCATCAAATCAGGGTATTATGAAGAATTCGCTCTTAATCGTATCTGAATTCAATGCCATTTATATTCAACGAAAGGACACTGGGCATTTACATTTAGCAGTCTCTTGTACATTATAGACAACCCAAAAATCTATCAGAATTTTAAAGTGCTTCAGTAAATGGCATGCGTGCGTCTGTCCTTCATTCTCATCGTCATCTTTATTGTGTGAAGCTAAAGTGGCTGACCAAGCATCTTTTATTTCGATGAGTTGGGAGAGTAGAATGCTGCTCAATTATACAATATCAGCTTAACAAAAAAGGTCAGTAGGATTAATTTTAGAGCCGTGCTTCCTTAGACTTATGAATAAACTTTGTGAGCTTTCGTGGAGCAACTTTACGGTGATTAAGGGAAAGAAACTCCTTGACTGAGTTCTTAATGTGCTATATAATGGTGAATTCATGACTTTCCCCTGTAGCCTTTAGCATGTAGCATAAGTCTTTGTCCACATATGCTGTTCTCTTCTGAACCCTGACTGATGAAAAAACTCTTTAAACCAGTTTTTATCTACTGGTTTCAGCCTCAAATAATTCAAAAGCAGATTTATGCTTCTATGATGTAGCACTTCAATTATTTTATTGGTTGGTTGTATTTATTCATCAGTTTTATAGCTGCTAATGATCAACACATTACACCCTTTTTTATTATAACAAGCCTTTCATAATTCTACTGTCACTTGTAGCTGAGAACAGTGATGAAGCAGGATGAACGTGCACTTTTTACTTTGCTGGAGATTTACCAAGAAGGAATCAGATACTTTTATTGTCTCCCCACTCCAAACACTTAAGGACTCAGAGGCTGTTATCATGAAACCCACAAAGCATAAATATCCCATAAAAAAGAGAGGACAGCAAGAGGGATGACTGGATCATACAGCATTATATGGCTTTAAAAGATAATCTAAACTTTTGCGATCAGCCTAACATCACAAACGCTGTCCCCTTCAGTGGAGAGAGACGTGAAGGATTAATGTGACTCTCAATATCAGCGCAGATAGACACGGAGAAAGGTTTAAATCGTTCTTATATGGGATTATTCAGAATCAATAGTTGTGTTTAGCTTCGTCAGGTGTCCCCCTAATGAGAGAAATCTCTTTTAATTTAAGGCATAAGATGGATTATACAAATATGCATTCATATATGGAGGGAGAAAGCACATCTTAAATAAAAGATTTGAATCACCTGCAGGTGGTTATTAGACCTGGGGCTGATAAACTTTATCAGCCCCGGTGGGGACATGAGGGGGAAAAATGGGACGCGTTTCTGTGTTACTATACGATGACATATAACAGTGTGGGACATTTACAGAGACACGGCGGCCACGGTGACGGTGATTATTAAACCTGGTGGATGCTGCTCTCACCTTCGTCCTTCATCATTAAAGGTGTTAAAAATATGTAAAATACTGCACCTGCATAGAGTATTAGTAGGTCCCCTCATGACTATTGTTCACATGTGAGAGTAATTAATGTAAAAATGGATGTTTCTAAGAGGATTAGTCTTGTTTTTGAGTGAAAGTGCAGAATGTGTGAGATGACTGTTGTTATCTGGCTCTAAGATACATCTGGGATCACTGGTTTGGAGGGCAAAAACCTAGAAGATGGAATTATCATAAGTCTTTGGAGAGAAGTCAGAAAGCACGGAGACAGACTCACACAGTGTTGATTTAATGGGTGGCTATTATTTTTTTGATCAAAAAGAAACTATAGAACAAGTCCTTGAGCACCTCAGTGAATGGCTTGTTTTCTCTCGCAGCACTGTGGAGCTGCTACAACAAAAGGCAGCCGACAGCAGATGGTGTGGCAGCACGTCAGCAGCCCAGGTCATTATTCTCCACTGAAGGCTTGAGTAAGCACCCACATTTACAAAATAGCTCCTGATGAATTCTTGACGGACTTTTATGGTCATTTTTCATTTAAAAAAAAAACAGCAATTACTGGCGATGGTGATGCAAGAACTTTGTCTCGGTCATGAATTTGAATTTTTATGTGACTTCAAATGTCCTCGTGCAGCAACTATTCTCTTTGTTTCCCTCTCTCAACGGCTTCATGTGACAGCCTGAAGGCACGTTGGCTGCAAAGATGGCTTTTATTTCCTCGTTGCTCGCAATGAAAACATCTTGGCAACACTGGTGAAGTACTAGAAAACTAATGATGAAACCGAAATGAAAAGTGTTTTAAACTGCGGACAGGAAAGAATACAGTACTAATGGTGACAAATGGAACTGTAAGGATACAATAATCACAGGTAGGTCTGTTGACTCATTAAAGGGGCCTATAACACAGCCTGAATGCACTTTTTAGTGTTATATTTATTTATATTACGCTTTAACATTCATGTTCTGAATCAGCTTGATCTCCAGCCAGTCGGTGACAGATCCGCTGACTGGCTGGAGATCTACTGATACATGTATCATACATATACTGTATGCTGCAAAAGCCTTAAGGTGGGATCCAGCCAGAGATACTTTTTGGCAAATAAACTGGAGTCTTGCACACAGCCGATCGATAGACAGGAGCCCATGTGATCCTTAATGCCCCGAAGAGTCCGGGTCCTCATTAATGCAATCATTTGGAAAAATGCATAGGGTTGTATACATTAATTTGTCCTGGAAATATGGAGTCGGGAGGCTCCGTGTGACCACCGAAATGTGGTTGAATCAATTTCCAAGGGAAGCTGCCAGCAATGATCCTTTCTTCAAATTAATTATCATTCAGAGAAACTATATCCTATTAGTCATGTTCTGAAACGGTAACGTCTCTATAGATACACTGCGAGCTTGAAGGAGATTATTTGGTTTAATTAATTTCAATTAAACTGCACTGGGGGAATACCTCAGTAGCCTGACGCATATTACATTATTTGCTGGATGCATGAAAGAGATGAAAGTGGTGTGTTCTACCTGGAGTATTCCCACCGCTAGAAGCACAGTGCGTTCTAATCCCAGCGGGATTCTCCCCAAGTCAGCGTACTCCAGGATAGTGTTGTTTCCACATGGCTCACCTGTCTGATGCAGTTAACTCTGGCGGTCCCAGCACATATCCACACTGCTGCTCACACAACGCACCGGCTCCACTCTTCTTTCAACACAGCAATCAGAACTATGCACTCAAGATCTGTTTTAATCCTTCTTAAGCCAGCTGCCACTGAATTTGTGCAATATTTGGCTCGGCACTGTCTATCAGGTCAGACTCGGCTATTAAAACGAGGGATTAGAAGTTAGCAGACAGGAGTTTTCACTGCGATTCCATCCTAGATGATGTTATTGCAAGGGCTGAAAACTCCATCGTCAAAATTGCATCTCTATCTCCCCTATCAGCAGGTTTCAACATTGCATTACCGGCTGCAGGTCTGACCCTGCCTCGCTGGAAGGAACTCACTTCATTTAATGGACAAATAACAGTGAAATCGTCTTATTGATTGCACATCTCTTGTGAAAAGTACGACTTGAAGGTCGGCATGGTGACATTGAGGACATATCTTTGTATTTTATTGTTGTCCTACAGTCCGAAAACACGCAGGTTAGTCTGGTTTAAAGCTCGCTGAAAATGCCCTGAAGTGTGAGTGAGCGTGAGCGTGAGTGTGTGTGTGCGTGTACCAAAATCGATATTTTGCTCACAAAATGAAGAAATTTTGGCTTCTCAAATTTAAAGGACTGTGAGAATTGAAACATGGTTTTAAGGTTGAAGTTAGGAGTACAAGAATACACGTGTGTGTGTGTGTGTGTGTGTGGTGTGTGTGTGTGTGTGTGTGTGTGTGTGTGTGTGTGTGTGTGTGTGTGTGTGTGGCTCAAGACCTTCCTCAACAGATGTTCATTATGTCACAGCCTGGCACTGAGCTGAGCTGTGACTGAAGAACGTTTACAGAAAAGATCCAAAGAAAGTCCACATTCTGCTGCGGGTGATCAGCAGATCGCCACAGATCCAAATGAGCCCAAACGCGTGTTTAAGTGTGTGTGTGTGTGTGTGTGTGTGTGTGTGCTGTTCAAAATACAATTTGTAACACTAAATTCTCATTTTAGGCATCTTTGTAAAAGAGGAATTTTGGTCAGTAGATTGAGATTAATTACTTTTCCATGAACTCCAGCACAAAAAGATAGTGGTTACATAATTACACAGATCAAGGAAACATTTGACAGCACTTGTTGAAGAGATGTGTGTGAGAATAATGTTATTATTGTTATTATCTTAATATCAGTATAATCCGTCCACATGAAGAACAGCGGATAATTATTCCGACCTTTTTTTTTTCTTCATAAAATAAGGCTGTAGTGCACCCACACTAAATGGAACCATTTCGCATCTTGATTTTGTCAAGGGAAATCATTTAATTCCATTATGTTAATAAGCAGCAGCCCAGTAGGACAGTGACGGCGTTTGGTGGTGTTGTTGAGGGTGATCAGAGAAGAACCTCTCAGATTTTTTTTTCCCCTGCAGCTGCAAACATCAGGCTTGCATTTGCATTGCTGTGTGATCATCTCTAATCAGAATAGCAGCCAGATAGATAGAAGCCCACTGGAGTACAAAAACATTGATAGCGCTTCCGTGGTGCCCTTTTTATACATTTACATACACATTTGTCAGAAAGTGAAAAATCAACTATTTCCAGTCCCCCGACTGTTTATTATTTCGCTCTATAAGGATCTGCAGCTGCCAATGCGGCTTTGCCTCTTTTTATTCACACAAACCTCACGTTGAGATTAAATCTCCGCTTTTCTCGTTACCCATGGTTCTTTGTTTGACAAGCCCTGGTGCATGTAAATTAGTGTCTTCTGCCATCGTAAAGCTCCTTTAGTTTCGTAAATCATCTGCAGCCTGCAGTGTTTCGCCGCTATTTGCCACAAAAATGAATTCAGCAACTGTGTGTGGTCAAAGCGTCCGCCGCCTTCTTCCTTCTTTTACCTGAGCTTGAGCCATACCTGCAGATAAACTTAACAACGCTTGAGGAGATTATCCAGCTGTGATCGTTGCAGGGGAAAATGGAAAAGGGAAACCAGACACCTACCACCTAAACAGAGGGTGAAACTTAAGTTAACGAACTTGACCCACATGACCGTCTGAGACAAACCTGTGTTTACTCGGAGTGTAAAACAGAAAAGCAGATGCTTCAATGTACTTTACTCACCGAGGAGCCTAGGTTGGGGCGGAACGAGAGGGTCTCTGAAGGGAAACTGCTCCTGCAGGATGAATGAATGGGTGAAAACTATAAACCCTGGAAAAGCATTTATTTCTCAGTGTACCTCCTGCCTCACGTCCATCCCAAACGTTAAGTTGTGGGGTCCTCAAACACCCAAACCCTCCTCCCACTCACAACTCACTTGATGCCCACGCTTCACTGCCCTGGTGTGTGGTGTGTAACCTCCTGTCATGACCACTTTGTTCAAAATTGGATCCCTGTTTCGAAGCCAGTGGGTCACGTGACTTTTTCTGTGGCAGTCAGTCCTTTTCTTGTTTTTCCATCAGGCCTCTTCAATGAGAAACTCCAGATGGTCTCATTGTCACCTGGATCAGCACTCTCCATTTTTTAAGGAGAACCTCAGTTAACAGTAATGAGACTAATCAGACCTACTTGAGAGCTAAAACAACACAAATAGTCCCATATAATCATGTCAACAAGCTAGGATACAAGTGTTTTTAGGTATGCCGTGCATTTATTATTGGGTCATGTGATTTTATGCATGCTCAGTTTCTGCAGTAGATGCTAAACCTGTACAGAATTTGAGATATTTTTACATTATATGAATGTGAATGAGTAATTACAGGATTTTGTAATTGCTAATAATGTGCTGTTGGCAGCATATGCGGCTAATAACGGCAGGTGGGCGAAGAGATTAACATATTCCACATTGCTCCCCTCTCTGATCTTATTATCAGAGGAAACATAAGAAGGAGAAAAACAAATGCGTCACATAAGTGGAAGATTGATGGATGGCTTGCAAAAACACCGTATTTCGCATCTGAGAGAGCAGCTTCAGAGGCTCCGCGGGCAGCAAACGCACTTAAAATAGCAAGTTACATATTTAAACAGTAATGAGCTATCTTTACACACCTATTTTATACACAAACATGAGCTGATAATTTAAAAAAAATTTACAGGATTGGGCTGGAACTATCAGTATTTAATGGAATCCATATCCTAGAATGTCATTGAACCGGCTTACTCCACAAAATGTCTCCATCATCCAGTTTAGATGAAGTTTATACTTTTCTGTATCCAGAATGGTTGAAAACAAACACTTTTGGTGTATATTTATAATCTCTCTAGGCACATCTTTTTCTCTGTTCATGCTTGCTAACTCTTCCCTTCTCCATTAAGGATCATTCTGTATCTATCCTTCAATCTTTGATAGCATTTTTGTCATTTATGCTCCTTCTCCTGTCTGAAGACAAGCGCACAGCTACTGTTTGACTTCATCTCAGTACCAACTTGCCACAGGCGCTTAGTTTGTGTGTAGGAGAACGAGGGGAAAGGTGCCAGGTGTCTGAAAAATGACCTTCGGTGAGTTACTGGTATGCCTATTCCCGACCAAACCAGTCAAAAGTGTGAAGGTATTGCGAGTAGTGAAAGACCTGCAGCGTGACAGCCGCTCACTGTGCAGCTTCACTGGCATTTATAAAACACCAGGATGTGAAATCCACCAGCAATCCACCAATCCACTTTGGTAAATGAGAGTAGGATCACACTGAGCTTCCTAAGACTCAATTTTACAGTGTGGTCAACAACCAAGCTTCGTGATTTAATGACTTGTAAATGAGAAAGGGGGCTTCAGGTGTTTTTTCCAGCTTGGGTGAAAAGACAGATATGGAGAAAGTTCAGATCTTATCTTCCAGAATCCTCCAGAGTGGCCTTTGTGGGGCTCTTGGCTTCTCCTCCTCCTGTTGCTGGCTCTCCACAGCCCAACTGCTGAATCATTTATGATCAGAAACTGTTTGTATTTAATTCATTCCAGCACCTACTGCAGTAACTCATATATTAACCTAATGCAAATGGTGTGTGGAGAAATATTTAACGAGCATCTGTTTCACCGGGAGCATTTACATATTTTAACATTCAAGCTCCCATTTCCATTCACATGCTAGTTTTAAGTTCTTTAAGAAATCCAAAGTGTGAAGACCAGTTAGCTTCATGTGCGCAAGCAGATCCGAGACGTTTTTGTTTTTTTTCTGTTCAGCTGCTCAAAATCTGAAAACACTGCAGATAAAGTACAGCAGTTGGTTCAAAGCGCGACCTCAAGAGTTCACGGCGTCGGATTAAGTAGCGAAGGTGAAAGGGTCTCGTTGCATCCTGAGGCTCATTCTCTCCATCTGTGGCTCTCTCGAGTTTTAACCTGATACTCTGACTCTTCCATCCCACTGCCTCATTTGTCTAATTTCCTATTATGTCCACCTTTAAATTGGTTCTTTCGGGTGACCTTTATGACTTGAATGTAATGTAAATGTGAGTGCAAATTGTTACTTTCGAGGTGCTTCAGAGGTAGGCCTTCATTAACCTTTCCACCACAGTGCATCGTGGTGTTACAGGCTTTAATTCTCTTTCACTCAGACTGAATGTTCAAATTCTGTCCCCAAATCATCCAGCACTTTGCCCACTCGCAGCCCCTGCAAATATAAAAGCCAATCCAGCATAAATATCTTCACAGAAGGCAGCATTGCAGTGAAAAACATATTTAAATTACAGAAGTATTGATGACTGAGAGCATGAATACACTTCTGGCTCCAGCTCTGCTCCCCAGTTGCTGTATCCTGGCTGCCCACTGATCTGAAGAGTTGGGTGAAATACAGAGGTCAAAGGCTAAATTCTCTGTATAAATGTGACCAGTGGAACCTTTTTAGCTTTGAATAGACCAAGTTGTTGACAGAAGGTGCTGCCATTCGCCTGACCAGCGAGCAGATGATTTTATATTGAATACTGCAGCAGCCCTCCTTTTCCGATCTACCTCCTCTCCATCATTTCTCACCCTGTGTTCCTGCCCGCTTCCCTTTATCAGGCTGTGGGAGGTGGACTTTCTCTGCCGAGGGCAACTCTGCGCTCACTCTACAAGCCCGGTCACTAATTCAGCAACAGAGGTTAAACACTTAACCATTTAAGGAGGGTTTTTCAGAGGTGCTGCAAAAACATTCTGGCTCTATCATCATTATTATTATTGGGCGGTTAGTTTACATTCAAAACTGAGAACAGTGCCTGACGGATTCTGCTACACTTGGTAATGTTTTGCACTTTGAATGATGACATCAATGTTAAATTATTAACCACTCTGACTCTTCGCGCAGAGCAGCAGTGGGTTTGTCATCGATCCATCCAGTTTATTAGGTACAGTTATCTAAAACAAACACAGTGCAAAGCACCCTGCAATAAAGCTTCAGCCTAATGGTGGCTAACATGCAATAAAACAATGTGGCAGATGAACGCTGCCACTGTATAATCTCCCAATAACCTGGAATCAAGACTAACAGGCTTGAGCAAACTGAAGGGGTGTTTGTGTGGTCCCTGCCAACCCGAGGGGAAATTCATAAAGCTAGATAACCAAGTTCACCTGACAGCTTCTAAATCTTTAATCAGATATGTGCTGAATTTGTATATTAATTCTTGGAAAGGGTTGGAAATATTTGATCTCATTTAGCCCGCATGTGAAGTTTTGGGATCTAATCAGTTTACCCAGATTGTTTTACCATGATTGAAGTGGCAAGACATTTGTAATTGCAGTGGTCAGGATGGATCATTTAGATCCTGGCAGGTGAACTTGATTGTGTTTGGTGTGTGAAACTCCGCCAGCGATGAAAGACGAGCTTTGACTGTCTGCAGCGATCCGCTACATTTACGCCCCCTTTTCAACAGTTGCACTATAATTCTGGCTTTATGAGGATTTGAGCAGTATGCATGAGGGAACATCAACGGGAGGGGAAATGTTTCCAACCAGAGGACGCCGCGGCTAAATGCTGGCCTTAGGATGCAAGAGAGAGTTTGGGGGATCAGCCTTTTTCTCCTCCAGAATGGTTGATTATTGATGTGTCACAGCTCCAGACGCACATCAGGCCTGTGGACATCGAGGGCTGATACGATAAACCTTCCATTAGGCATCACATGCTGCCATATAAAGGCTCAGACCAGCACATCAGGTAATTATAAAGTATTAGACGCAGTGACAACACAGGGATGTTGGATTTCATATGTTGTTGTGTTTACCCAGAAAACAGTGGAATTTGGCTTCCATCCACCACAGTGTGCTGCAAAACATTACCCATGAAACATTGATGAAGAAGTTGTAACCGCAACGCTTAAGATTTATTGTGGCGTGCACAGTTCCACTGATTGCCTGTGTAATACAAATTTGCAGGCAGATTTTCAATGAGCTCTGGTGCCACCGATTCATTTGCAACCGTTTGTGTGGATGGAGATGATTAAATTTTTGCTCCCTTTTTTATTGGTCTCTCTTTAACAAGCAGTTTCACACTTCCCTGCTGTCACTCATCAGAAACCAACAGCTGCTGGCACACTGAGCCGTGGTCCATCCAACCACGGCTGTTTGAGGTGCACAGTGTTCTCCACAGACCCTCTACAAGCACTCATACAGGTAGTTTACATAGTTAAAAATGAGTTAATACAACACGCGTGATCATCAGCCTCCTCCTTGTTTCATTAAATTTGTGTTCTATTCCCAAAGTATCGATAACACTTTGATTTTTCTGCCTGATGACAATGTTGCACTTTCCTGAAACCGCTTTGATGGGCTCTAGCGGCGGCTTTGATCCGGGCGGCGTCCACACGCAACATTAACTTTACATAACATGACTTTGTTTTTGCTCTTGCAAGCGAAAATCGCCACTTTGTGTCTGTAAGTTTTGAGGCTATTTCACCTCCAGTCGCCTCAGAAAGGCTCCATCTGTGCTTTGGCATCACTGTGGAACCCCGGGAGAAGTTTAAGGCTCTTGGTTTAGCCCACACACATTATATTTATAAATTAATAAAAATGTCCTCAAAGGCAGGCTAGCAGAACTCTTTCCTGGAGGGAAGCCGTGCTGTTTGCATCATATTTGGAAGACCATCATCACCACATGGCAACGGACTTATTCCTAATCATGAGCTTTAAGAAATAAACAAAGATAACCAACTAAACTCAGAACAGCATACGAAAAGTGATGTGATGAATCGAAGCATCAGACTTTGTGTTCTGAGAATCAAAAGTGTGAGAGTGCAGTTTTTATTCAGAGGGGACAGATGAGACTAGACAAACTGTAACAGTCAGGAAGCCAAACGGGCGCGAGGAAGGATGAAGCCCAACACCGAGGAACTAACAAACCACAAAAATAACAGACTATATTTCAGCAGTACGGTAATCCATTTTATACAGGTTTACCAAAAAAAAGAAGAGGCTCAAAATCACAGAAGAAAAGTAAACAATGGAACAAAACATTTGAAAAACCTTTGGCTGACCAGAGGTCAAAGATGGCAACAACATTTTCTCCACACTGGCATCAAGTGGAAACTTAAGCTTTTATATATTATTTTAAAAAAACAAATCTGACTTCACAGTTGAAAAGCAAACGCCCACATCGTTATGAATATTCATGACTGCACAAGGGTGGTTTTTTCCCTTCATACTGGACACAGATATATTTTTGCGCTCCGTTCTTATAAATGCCTCCAAATAAGACTTTTGGTAACTGGCACAATATGAGCAATGACAAATTACAAGTAAAAACAATCATTTTGGATTGTGGACAGCAGCAATCGTACTGTTATTCACCGCCGTTCCATAAATGATGTCTACTTCAAGGACATTCACAAGCTGGATGCTCTGGGATGCAGAAGAATTTCTCACAGAACAGTGTGTGAAACCTTTTGTGTGTGATGTGAGACAATGAATGTAGAGTCAAGTGCTTAGAAACCATTTGATGAGGTGGTAAAGTCTATTAAGAGTTTCCTTCAGTGTCATGAGCCTCACGTTGTGTTGTTGGACACAATCAAAGTGTAACAGGCGTTTCTGCTCTTCACACTGTTTTAAAGCTTCCATGTAACCAAAAAAAGCAGAACTCACACATGTATATGCTAATTCCCTGAAGTGGGTGCTGCCTTTATCACTCCTGACTCCTAAACGGTCTTTGTTCAAGCCCCTGTTCGGAGTGACAGAGGGAAAAACGTCAATAGGAAAAAAGCGCGGTGTCAAGATCCGGAGACCCTGAACCATGCACGCGCCTGTTGTGTCATCAGCTTTCAGGGTGACTGAGCTGCATGATCCACTGAATGCTGGTGATCTGAGATTTCATTGTGCTGCTCTTGATGGGGGCTCCTCTTTACTGCAGGGAGATAAACATTCGATGGGGAGTGAAGGGGAAAGCAGAAATTATCAGATAATTGAATATTGAAAGGCAGCAAGCTGCAATTATAAAAACCTGCCGAATGGAAAATATTTAAAACGATCTGTCTGGTAAAATTAGATTTGATTGTACTTTTGGGGTTTATCTAATCAGTCATCTTATTTATAAAGCTCCACGGAAAGTTTCAGAGTTTCAAAGTCATCCATTTATTATGAGGGTTTCTTTTTGGCCTTTGAACTCTGTTGCAATTTTTTTTATTGAATTCTGGGTCTGTGCTATTGTTGGTGTCACTAAAACGGTGATTAGTGTTTAACCGAGCGAGAGAAACTTAACTGTGATTAATGCTAAAACCCTGGCTGCACATCGATAATAGGCTACACCCATCCAGGGAAACAAGCCCCCAAAGACTGAATGTACGCTGTGCGAGTAATTTATACGTTAGTGGTTCCCATTTAAAATCCCTGTTCTATTTTTGCAACAGTAAACACACTAGAACTTAATTGTTTTTGTTTTATTTTGTTTTTGTTTTGCTCAGAAACCTTCAGCCCTGAATGGTCCTGTTTAAATTTTGGCCTCCTCTAATGTGATTTAAATGTGCGATCGATAAACCGTCCCCTCTGTTTGTCTGCTTGACTTTCAGGTAACAATGCCTCCATTAAAGCAATGACACCCCCCTCCCCCTACAGAGGCACTATTCAGACGGTTCCATTCAGAACTCTGTGCGCTTTATCACTGCATGGATTTATTAATAGATTCTTTAGCTCGCTCTTCTTAATAATGTACACTGGTCAGATGGGAATGCAGAAAAACTGACCCAGTTCAACTTGTTTAAGTTCTTCTCTGAAACATCTGGTATCTAGGACTAAAAAGAAAAAATGACCTTGACATGAACGTCCCGTGGTCCTCCTATGCAGGTACAATCTGGTCTACAAGCCAGGAACTGGCGTCTTTTCAAACATCACCTTCAGTTGGGTTAGAAAAAGAATTATTTTTCTTGAATAAATTATAGTTGTTTAGTAGTTTAGAAGATGCATAGCCGACCCTTTGTCTGACCTCAGCACTCATAATATAATCAAAATAGCATCTTGGACGCTGCAACTTATTTTTCCTTCATGTTTCTGTAATCTTTATGAATAATGCTGTATATTATTTGTCTTCCGCTGAAAATCTGCATTCCTAGTAAGAATAAGATGTAATGGACAAGTCCCCAACCCCTTGCAGGTGTCCTAATGGACCATCAGGTCTGCTTCATTTCATTACTCCAGGAAAAACATGTCATTGTTCTAAATTAGCCTTAAATGCCAAATTTTACTTGATATGAACCACTGGAGGAAAGCCATTATCCTCTGTAATTTAAAGTGCTAAAAGTAAGGAACAGGTGTTGTCGGGCCAGCCGCTGTAGCAGAGCTGCAAACACGTGGATAGGGGGCATGATGCCAAGATCAGACCAATCAACGCACACGCTAAACAGGAGAACCCATAGATTGAGACAAGGACACTGCAGAGGTGAAACACAAGGACAATCATGGACAGACTGACAGGTGACACCTGAACCAGGTCTGGAGCACAGCATTTACACAGGAGGGAGAGACAAGAGGAGGGAGACGAACCCAAAAAGGGATAAATTCAAATCAATTAAAACACATTCCATGACAATTTTGTCATATTTGTGAGGACATTGCCCTCTGAAGCATTTTAACAGATCAATTGTGACTAAAGTATAATTCTGCATGTCGGTAACATGTTCGTCACCAATCGATCCCAACTGTTGAACAAAGCAGCGTTGGCTCCCTAGAGCCTCAAAACCACAGAAGAAGGAAAACTAAAGATGAAAATGAAACTAAATTGAAGACCTCTTCCTCTGGGGAACTCTTCCAGTTTATGTCCCCAGGTTGACCTTCTGCATGAAGATTATGATAGAAAGCTGCTCCACTCGCGACATATATGCAAGTTCTTTTTCATGATGCAGTCATGGTATAAAAAATATGTATAATTGAGCTGGCGGGGTGAGCAGGTCAGACAGGACATGCATTATGCAATCTGATTTGATGTGTCTTCCTCTCCTGAATCTCAGGGTGTTGAGGCCTCTGCAGACTCCACTAAGACTTCAAACGCTAGCAAGAACTGGACTGGTTTTGCCGGTCCTGCATTGGGCCAAATGTTCAGCTCATCCCTTTGACCTATTGACATCTGCTCAGAGGAAGAGAGGCTCCACATCCAGAGAATATCCTCTACATGACAAGAACTTTCCTAAATTGAGCAGTGGATGATGTCTTGCTACTTCCACAACATCTGAGAGCGTACCAGCATTAAACTAGATGTTCCAGATAGTGACTGCTCTTCCCTCATGACTGTATGTAGGAGAGAGCAAATCATGTCAACGTACGTAACATTCTGGGAGTCAGCAGCACATGGTCGTGTTCCTGTTATGTCCCATGTCATGTTTTATTTCATTCATGGTTGCGAAGGCAGCCACTGCAAAGTGGGAGCGCAGGGGACCTTCCCCACCTCCTCCTGACAGAGTGTGGGGGCTGCGAGTCAGGGGGAGGGGGAGACGCCTCATTTCCACAGTTACTTTAAGGGTGGCGGAAGGCAGAAATGGCCTCCAGCTGCAATGGCCTCCATTATGGAGACTCATTTTACTTTATATGTTTGCACAGCAAATGGGGTGAGGTGGAAAAGTTGCGAGCAAAGAGCAAACTCCTCCACGCGTTGGAAACATCCATGAATCAGAAGCAGCAGGTGTTCGGTGGGCACGTCCACCCACTCACCACCCACTGCTGGCCAAAAAACACACCGGCTCTGTGCTCATTTCTGACTCCCAGCTGAAGGTTAGCGTGGATGTGTGTCTCAGCGGTTCGTTCCAGTGCATCCTGACTCCAATCCCAATCATGCATGCAGACATGGTCGGTGCCGGGAAGGCATCTTCAACGGCTCACTTGTCTCCTTTTCCCCTCGCTCACATCATTTCTTGAGGGACACTGAAGTGCAAAAACCCAACGCCCAACTTTCGCCAGGCGTGAATGCTCCCGGCTGCTACATCAGCCGCCACTGACCACTGGCTGATTCCGTGTAAATGTTTTTTTTTCCCTTTCCGTTTGCAAAGGTCTCCCTCAGACACTCCGCCTCAGGGAGCTTCTGCTCCAGCAGGACAATTCACTTTTGTTGCAACAGACCTTGGATTGGATTGGAAACCCCTCCTGCCTTGATTCCGACCGTGATTTGTGCACTTTGTGAGGACAAACCTAAAAATAAGACAACATCGCTAAGCATTGGTTGCCTAAAACTGTGTCTTCCTGCAGACAGTGTTGACGGTTCAGGGCTGAGCAAATAAACAAGGTGAGACAGACGGGACCATGATCTAACCTGTTAGCAACAACAATGACTTGGGGGGGCTGTTAGGATGCGTACGTCAAAGGTTAGGCGATCGCCCGGGGAGGCTGGGGGGACGCGAGCCAGTCTGGTCCCTGTTTTCTAAATCTTACTCTGTATACCACTCGGACAGAAATCCTCCTGCATCCCGGATGCCCCTGTTTGGATTTTGATGAATAAAAACCTTTTGTTTTGGCATTTGTTTGTCTTCGTCTTACCTGCCTGTAGAAGCTGTCAGTACACTGCTGATCACACTCTAATCCACCAAAGAAAAGGATAACACTGAGAGAGTATTTCCATGCTCTGGGGGCAATCTATCAGCTCAGTCCCCACACCTGCCTGGCCCTGTGTGTGTGTGGGGGGGGGGTGCTAAAACTTTCAATGCCTGTCAACATTTGAGTGTGTGAAGCCACCCATGATGCTCCTCATCTCTTTTCACGGCTCAGTGAGGTTTTTCTTTCTCGCGTTTCTCCTGCTGATAAGAATTACAAGATGAAATACCAGCTTTTAATAACTGCGGTCCAACAGCCCAGGGGGACAATCAGCGGCGGCTGGGAGGAGGAGGAGACACAAGGGACAGTCATTGCGGTGGGCTTCATAGGGAAGGAGGACTCGGTGTGTGACTACAGAAGGGGGGATTCTTGTCCTTAAGATGTTGATCTGATCAGGGCTCTTCTCAAGACCCACTCAGTGTTCCAATATTCTAACCAAGAGCAGGTCAATGAGAGCCAGAACTGGTACGGTACTGCTACGGGCGAATTTGCTAAGTGACAGAGGCTGTATTGTGAAAACAGGAAGAATAAACCTGCTTCTTTTCTCAGATTTACATTTTATTATCATCGGCCATGACCTTTTAAACACTGAATTCTTCCAAAAAAAAAACCCAAAACAATCCATGAAGCAAAGATTTTACGTCAGCGGGGTGTTGTAGTCCAGAGAATGTTTGGGATCAAATCAGCAGTTTCTCCCCTCCAATAGGACTACAGACCTCCCCCTCAGCCAACAATACCAGTTAATGAGACACACGGAGAAGAAGCCCGCTCTAGAATATTCCAGCAATACCTATTACAGGTGCTGTCATGTGTGAACAGGTGAAATGGAGCATAGAGAAACAAGACTTTCAGTATCAGATGCCCAGTCAAACATTCTATAGTTGAGGCAAATGCTAAAACTACCTAGATTTGTTGTTTCTGTCTTCCAGTAACTTTTAGAAACACTAAAATCTGCAAAACGCAATCAATCTATATTCATAGACAGCAACGATTAATGCAAAGTTAATTGTCGCGGAACCGACAGCGCCTCAGCTTTATGCAGAATGTTTTAAATGGAGAAAAAAATGGAATTAATATCACGTGGGGAATGGAATCGCATGTAATCCCAGCAGTAATCATCCTCGTGTTAAATTTTCATACCCCGGTGACATTTGATGACAGCAGGCTCATCAAATCAGACGCCAGCCTCTCCTGTGAACGTGGTGCGCCTGTCCCGCTAATGCGATTCTGTTCTGTTTATTTACTCAGTAACACCTCATTTAACTGTGTGTGTTTCATCTGTGCTTTTGAGAATCTTTAAAGAGGCAAATAAATTGGCTTGGTTTTTTTTAGTATTCATCACATGGCCCAACAATCCACATGGATTATATTTTATGCAGCGTGGTCCCTAAGTGTGGTAAACAAACTCCAGGTTGATCATAAATACTGTCCTGTCCCCCTCCATCGGCCATCCCTCTCTGTCTGAAGCTGCCATCAGTGATGCAGAGTTAAATGTCAAGTGTGTCACATAACTATAATAGATTGGGTTTTGTTTTTTTTATTGTTGGCCTGACAAACTGCATATGCCGCCTGTTGTGGTTATTTATTTTCTAAGACGCGGACGGACACGGTCGTATATCGCCTTATTTGCAGAAATCTTTTATATCCACTTTTGGAGCTGAAAACCATTTGTGTAAATCTCACGGTTTAACAGGAGAGCAGATGTCTTTAGCTGACGTCTGACTTGGAAAGAACAATCTGGAAGAGGAGGTCTGCAACCTGGGGCATGTGGGCCAACACCAGCACGCAGCCACGTAACCACGGGTTGGGGGAGGATTGGTGTTAAAGGCCCTCAGTGCATTCACCTTTCTTTTCAGCCACCTTTCTCATGGTGGTCACCCCCCCAGACTTTTTTGTATTTCCCGACTTTTCTAACCACGTTGAGCGATGTTCTCTTCTACTCTGACTGCAAACAACAAATCCCTCAGTGTGTCGATGTGTTTACAGGTTATGTGAGAGGTCCAGATTCACTGTCGTCTCTTTTTGCTTTTATAATTGCAAATAAACAAAGACGCATTTTCAGCTCCCAGTAACTTTTCATCTTAATTACACGCCTAATCATTTCAGAAAACAGCATGTTTGGAGACTGATATTTCAGCCGGCGTGGCACAGCTGTGCAGCACAGGTGGTTTTACTAAGGCTCTAATAGAAGATGCATCCACTCTCTCCCCTTTGTCAGTCTGGGTACGGCTCCTCCATCTGGAGCTCCAGGATTTTTTTAAATTATTCTTCATTCTGTCTTTGTGGCCGACACGTAACACTTATAGTTAAATCCTTAAATGTCACTGACAGAGTGATTGAAAATTATCTTAAACTGAATGTTTCGATAGTTACTACTCATTTTCAGACAGTATTCTATTTTCTAAATACTGTGGTTGGTGTGCTGTACATGTTTGCTTTTGTTGTACAATAGAACAACAAATTAGATGGTCCGTTGGTGCTTATTGTGGACACTGATCTCATGATCAATAATGCCCAAGAGCAGGTTTCTCTGAATTTTTTACAGTGCATATGTCAACAGATCGAGTGGGGTATTAGCCAAAAGGTTCTTGTTGTGACCTTAAGAATGTAACTTTCTTGTGCTATTATTAAAAATACTTTTTGCAGTTTCCAAATAAGTATTTGAGTTGGAGAACCCCCTTTTTTCCTTCACTGCTGCAGAGAGGTGCTGCACTTTTTCACTTTGACAATGCAGAGGTAATCTTTCAGATTTACTTTTTATCCTGAGGAGCAGTTCATGCCTCAGTAACAGCCAAACTGCTGTGATGCTGAAAACTGATTAAAAAGGCGTCATTATGGTCGCAGGACACGGCCATTATCTTATTGTTAACATGTTGGCTCTAACCAACAGCAAGCTGAAGTCTGATTGAACAAACTCACTTTGCTAACAGAAGGCAGATGGATAACAAAAAAGCAGAGCTGGTGTGTAGTCCAGGAAGCATTATGCCCCATTAAACGTAAATGACTTTTATTTCTCCTGTTCAGACCTAACACAAAAACTTGTATTATATATGTACAGTATATATATATATTTGTGCAATGCCGGCAGGAGAGTTGCTGAAAGAAATGCAAAAAATACAAATCGGTCTTTCCTGGGTGAAAATAATACTTAAAAATATGATATATATATATATATATGTGTGTGTGTGTGTGTATATATGTGTGTGTGTGTGTGTGTGTATGTATATGTGTGTGTGTTTGTATTTATGTATGTATGTATGAAATATAATCACAATAATCTGCTTTTTAAGAAATTATCTGTGCTGCATCAGACTTTAAAGTACAAGGCTGCTTAAAAGTCGATATAAACTCAATACTGAATGAATAAAATCAATGCACCAAACGTATAACACATTCCTGAAGGCCTATTATTTATAATTTGATTGCCATCAAGTAATTGTCATCACTTTCTCACTGCTAATTATTTTTCCATCATGAAAATCCAGACTCATTGTCTTTGTGACGGCTGCACACATACGTCGTATGTCATGATCTGCACCATCAAAAAAACAAATAAATGCATTTTTTTGTAACTGCAGCATGTCTATTTGTTTTTTAATGCAGATAAAAAGATGTTACACATGTGATTATTATTTCTTTATATATTTTAAGGACGGCTCAATATTATCACCCAGGAGCTGGCGGGTAGATTTTACAGTCATTTAAACAGAGGTTAAACTAATTCACCACACTCATCACATTTTAGCGCAGTGGGAAAACGAGCGCGCTCCTATTGGCCCCCTGCTCAGCACATCTTAGTTCTCACATCGATTTGACGAATGTGCAAATTAAGTGGTAGCTCGGAAAAAAGTACCGTGTGCTAACTCCCATCTCACACTGCCTGTAAAGTTGCTGAATATAATAATGTATAAGGTGCAGTGCGTTGTTTTCCTATAGATTTCTGCTTTCCGCTGTCATTAGGAGCCTGCCTCGATAATGTTCTGGGCCCTGCAGCGGTGCAGCAATAACTCCTGTTCTGCACTTGCAGAGCTCAAAGGTGCTAATGAAAGAGCAACTATAACAGTGTTAGCAAGTAGGTTAGAAAATTATGTTCAGTCAATTAGCATGATATGCTTTGTGACTATGGCAGTAATTTGTGCTGCGAGGTTCTTGCTTTGTTACTGTTTAAGTAATTGTATGAAATAGACTGGAAAGTTTAACTAGTTTATTTAAGTTTGTTTTAAACTGTTGTTAAATATAGGAAATGATACAGCCCAGTTACTCCTGTCAGGACTAATATCAAACTTTTCCCAAGCCCAGATTCAGCCTGTCCTTCTTCCAGGCCCTGTTTAGAGGCACAACGTGACTTTTGCAGATGTTCCCTGAAAGCCTCTCCAGATTTAATGCGCATCTTCAGGTGTGCTGACATCCTGAACAGATCGATTTTACTTAAAAGGTGATGAATTACTCCTGCTGGGAATTGCACATGGGCTCAGTTCAGATTCACATCAGCTGCAGCGTCCAAGTGAGAAGTTCTCAGCCAGGAGAAGGTATAAAGAATCTGTTGAGATATTCAATTAATAAAACATTAATTCCACTTAATTAGACCAGGACCCATCAACATTTAAAGGAAGGTTTATTTCTAGGGGGAAAAAACAGCCCTGTTAATCTGGTGCTTTGAGTTTTCACTGTTTTCACTATTCAAATCAGTCTGATGCTAATGTTTTTCATTATTGGTGATGATTTGTGATGTGATATAACCTGGAAATGCCAAGAACATTTTAGCTAAACTTCTGATCCTTTTAATTATTTGGATTAAGATTGATTAAACAATAGCATATTAATCGATGTGTCCAAAAGGAGGCGAGTTAAACTAGAATTAAACTAATAGCGTAGTTAAACTAAACTAGAGTTAAACTAGAACTTTTCCTACACAAAAAACAGTTGCTAAGCTTTTTGAGGCCGCGGATGATTAGACACATTTACAGGTGAGTTTGTGACTGTGCAGGTGGAATTTTAATGCCTCAGCAGGGCTGACCTCCTTTTGTTGCTGGGCTTGTCCCTCTAATGGAGCAGCATGACCCTGCTTTTGAATCCAGACCCTGTTCTGAGGGCAATGGAAAGCAGGAATTGGGTTTGTGTTCCAGACAGAATCGGTGAAATGAAAGACGTCACCAGTGACAGGTGCGTCTGGCCAAAACGGGACAACTTTTATTGACTGTGAAAGAAGGCTGGAAAGAGAAAAATCATCAACAGAGACAAAACACCCTCCACGCATAACAACAATGAGGATGGAGACAGAAAGAGACTGAGGATGATGAATAAACGAACCTCAGGCTCTCCTGAATCCTTCAACAGTCACTCAATCTTCCTCTTCCTGTTCTCTCCTCCTTTCGCAGTAAATGAAACGTCAGGTTAAACGGCATCACGAAGGCATCATCTCCACCTCAAACTGTCTGTACAGCTGTCTGTTTCTTTTCCGCGTTGTGAATGAACCCAACTATAAAAATTCAAGATGACGAGACGATAACATTGATAGTGATGTGTACAGGGCCAAACACCTCTGTCAATCATTAAAAGCAAACCTTTTTTTTGGAATATCTGTGTCACTTCAAGACTAGAACACCCCAGAGGAGTGGTTAAAAACAACTTTTTCTGAAAGAAGACATCTTCACAATTTTAATAAGACTTTTTGCCAAGAAACCATTTTATTATTAAAGAGCTCCGAAGGGCAGCAGCATTAATCTTGCTCATTTCTGATCGTTTGTTTGGGGTTCTAGTGAGACCACAGAGAGCACTCAGCAGGGTTTGTTTCAGCAACAGTCTGGCTGGGAGATATATTAAAGATACAAGCTGAACCGGGCACAGCGGGAGGAGTGGACGGAGTGTCAAAAGAGGAATATTTCCTATCTCAGTTCAAAAACACAATTAGAAATGTTTCCCATGATTTAAGCATCAATAAACTGAAAGTGCAAGCCAGCCACAATAGAGAGCTCTGTGGATTTTACACATTTGCCTAAAACAGGAATACGGGATCTAGAGTGCGCTTTACCTCTTTGATATGATGTGGACTCTAAAGTAGTGAGTCTCAGCGACTGGGGCCTTTCTGTCAGCGGGGATCAAGAAAAGACACCAGAAGGGCGAAGACTGATACATCTGGGAAACAGTCGGAAGCATCCCGACTGCCGGGGCGGAGAGATTGGGTTCCTGTCACTGCTTTTTTTCCTGTGTTCCAGTATAGCTTCCTAATCCCACCATTCGGAATGATGTCAAAGATCTGATTCAAACTAGAACCGACTGAAACCCACATTGCACCAGACCTCCTTGTGAAAGATGTGGGGAGGCGAACCCTCGCTGGTTACAAAGGAAACGTGGAGGAGAGTTAAGCTGATCCATTTAAGACCAGAGAAGCTTCTGCAGCCCTTAATTTAATTTAGTCTGAAAAAGCTCCAGTTTTAGATTTATAACCAACCTTAAGGTGTAATAACATGTATTGTGTGTATGCGCATGCATGCATTCATGCATGTAAATGTGTTTGTGCCGCATGTGTTCACCGTGACTTCCCTTTGCCTCTGCCATCCCTCAAAGGCGTCTCGGCAACGCTTCACCTCAGATGCTATTAACTCCCTCTGAGCGCTGCTATTCATCATTGGTGGGATTTCCACAGGATGTTTACTTTATACTTTTTAATCAAGGGTTGTTTACTTGTCTGTAAACAAAAGGCTGTGTCGCGGCGAACATTGTGCATTCTTGGCAGGACGGCACTCCCTGACTAAAGGTTCACAGGCAAATGGGAATTTATGGGATAAAAGAATTAAAAAAAACAAAACACTGGTGCTTAGAATATGTGGGGAAAACCTGCCTTGTGATCGGATCAATAGATACGGTCAATAGGTTGATATAATCTTGTCTTTGGGTGGGTGACACAAGGATCGATTTGTTGGTGACTAATCCGAACTAAACAATTAGGTGCTCTTAATGAAGCGGTATGCTAATCTTAGCCCCAGACCTCATCCACCTTTGAAAAGAAGAATAAAGTGCTGTCTTATCTTTATTTTGGCGCAGTGAACATTCCTCTGCAAGGTACTGACGCTGGATTTAAGGCCGTGCGATGCCTCTGCATCAAACCAGGCACCATAGCTGGGGCATATGGCTGCATTGATATTCCCGAGGGGCCATGTTTGTTCTGCAGTAGCTTCTGTTGTGAATATTCACTTTTGTACTCTGCTCTGGAGGATCCCTGTTTGACAAAATTAAGTTTGGACTCATTGCAACTGTCTGACAGCTTATGTAGCACTGTGATTAAATTGTAGGTGTACTTTTTTGTTCTTGTCCAGATGCAGAAACCGAGGAAGAGGAAACAAATGGCGGGATGCATTAGAAGAGCTGTAGCTTACAGCTGTGACAAAAAGTGATAAAAGTTCAAAAACTTGTCCCCATCATCTCTACCGAGGTCATGGAACTTCTACTGCTAATGGGGGACTAAAATAAATAGAACACAAAGAAAGCAGTTCCCATGATGAAAGAGCAAAGTCCGAAACTCCAGGTAGCCACAAATAAAGTCAGCAAGAATCTCTTTAAAGCCAAAGTCGGCCACGCGTTGCCTCTAACAACACCAGCTTCTCTTTCAACTCCGGCCCTGCTGGAAGCACTGAGAAAAGCTCTGCAATTATGTCAACATTCCGAGACAAAGCAGACGCGCGATCCAAAGCTTCTGAATATAGTTGGGTCCAAGTTTGCACCCTGGAAAGATGACCCGAGGTTGTGTTCAGGCCTAATAGGCTGCTTCATTGCTATGCGTCCAAAGAGACGCCGATGCATTAGTACATATTCAGGCAGGGTGGATCCAACCTTGGAGGCTGAGAAATTCAAAACAAATGTCATGTGCTGGGAAAATCCTGTTCTGTTACTGGTTAGACAGGAGATCAGACATCAGCACCCCAGTCTGGCGGGGTTGTTAGCAGGACGCCCCATTGAGGATCCGTAAACACCAAATTCATGCAGTCTGGAGGGAGCAAGATAAATAAAAATAGTGATCTGATGATCCCCTTTGTTCCCCTCCACTCCTGCATTGTCTAGCTGCCGTTACCTGATAAAGCTGATAAACTGAGCTGTTAACATGAACCATCAGATAACTCCAGAAACCCAATAATGATCAAATTACACACCCCTAAAAAATGTCTTGTTTTGCTTGCCATTAAAAAAATGCACGGCAGATCCGTGACAGTTACTACCACTCCGACGTTCGGGTGTATTTTAAATAAGCCGCCTGGCACAACATCCGTCTGTAGATAACAGTTAATGAAGTGCATACCTCCACCCAACCGGCCCTGCCTTCAGATTCATGAATCTGGCCCTTTCCTCAGATACAATCAGAACATATTACTGCTGCATTATACAAAGCATCTCAACAAACACATTTATTCTTCGCTGCACCTTCAACCACAAAAGCAGATTTTAGTGCGTTTGCTGTTTGGACTATATTTCATTCTACTTGCTAAAACTCAAAGCAAAAGTTTCTATTGTGAATATCAAATGTGTGCTTCAGGAATCTTGTATAATCTCAAAAGCCCTTACATAGTTCATCAATTTCAAAGGTCCTGGTGTGTGTGTGTGTGTGTATGTGTGTGTGCGTGTGGGTGTGCGTGTGTGTGTGTGTGTGTGTGTGTGTGTGTGTGTGTGTGTAACTTGGCAAAATGTAACTTGGGCTTTGTTGCGAAGACTGAATAATTTAAACCTACGCCTCTGACACGTAACACCAGCACCAAGGATTAGTTTCAAAATCCAAAAGACTGACATTGCACGACCAGCAAAAGCACAGAAATAAATAAAATCAACAAAATAACATAAAGTAAAATATTCTGAGTGCGGTATATGTTCCATTATGGCAACATTCCTCGCTAATTCACTAACTATAGACTAATAACTATAGAGTATATATATATAAAACCAAAATAATGATATCCACTATGGTGTGTGTGTGTGTGTGTGTGTGTGTGTGTGTGTGTGCTCTGTTTACCGCAGGCCTGGCAGGAAATTAACTGACTGCTGATAAGTGGTCATCCGGCGAAGAAGAGAAAGATGACTCTGCTATTACAATGTGTCAGGGGCTCGACGGTGGTGGATTCAGAACTGACAGAGACTACAAAGATACTTCTATCTTTGTGAGGACTCACCGCCATCATCTTCAGCATCCTACCCTAACCATCACAACCACAACCACCAACTGGTGAACCCTGACCCCGACTTTAACCTTAAAGTAAACCTTAGTTTAACCTTAAAGCAACATTAACAGCTATCGGACATGCTAAAGACCAGCCTAAATGTCCTCTCTTTCCTTCTTAAATGCATTTGTGCATCAATACTTTTCGATGGCGAGGGCCGCAACACCGAGCAAGGATTCGGTGGCGTTTGTGTTACTTTATTGTGATGTTCTCCACTCCACATTCTGCTTTGTTGAATTTGCTGTCAAGCTACACTGTTGTAAACATTATCACGATCTGGCACTGAGGCAGTGCAAAGTCATGTGGACAGTTCCACTTGGTACCTCTATTATTTTACTTGTCCCATGGGCCAAACTAAAGGCTGTTGTGATCCAGTGAGACCACCATCTCTCCAGGCTGAGGTGAGCTCTCTCCTCGCTCAGTCGGGACTCACCCTCAGGAACGGGAGGGTCACACCTCATAAAAAGGAACCCTCGGGAACCCTTGGATTATGCAGTGTGGCCGCCTGACGCATCCTTGCTGAGGTATGCTGAACACGGTCCATGGAAGGAAGGCCCCAGGGTGGAGGCAGCAGCTACCATCTGAGGTGGGAGGAGCAGGGTGTTTTGATGGGTGCAAAGGACGTTAGATCCACATGGCTCAGCCACGGCTCTACTCTAAGCTATATTTCCTATCAGCCATGCAAGAATCCATTGCGTTCCTATAAAATGGGTCTTTGCCCAAACTCTGGACATCTTCTTTAATGTTTCTCGTTGACATTTCAGAGCACGTTTGCTTGTTTTGCTCTGTGAGGATGGGATGCACAGACGAATAAGAACAGTTATGGGTAATGGCCTCATTACTCCTTCTGAGGATCTTAAAATAAGCCGGGGGCGCATGTTAAAGACATAAACCCCGCAGTGCGCATGGCTAACTTCAATGTGAGCGCTCCTCATCGAGCCCGTTGTTTACTTTACTGTTTGGTGTTGTCGTTTCAAAGACATTTGGTCAGATGAAGAAGGTGGTTATGTAAGAGTCGGTTGTGGTCAACGCTAAGGTGAACGTGGGCTGCTCCTCCCACACTTCTCATCTACCTGATTATTCGGCCATCGCGATGACTCAAAGCCTGTTGTGTGGCGTTTTGGCGCGCTGTCACACCCACGCTGCTGCCAGATGAAGGCTTTGTCCTCCGTACCAGTCAGATGGCCGACGACGACAATTAGCATTTAAAAGTCCTCAACTTCAGAAGGCCACCACGGCGCTGACGCAACCTGCGCAACACAAGCGTTGCTGCTCGGCAGCCCCCACACCTACGCAGACGAAAACTTATTAGGCCTTAATAACATGCCGCGAGATCAAGGCCCTCCCCGCAAACACCTGACTTGCGACTAAAAATGCATCATGGTGTGCTTCAATGTTCAGGCGCAGGGCTTTGGGGGAATAAATTGCCTTTTAAAAGTCTCACACTTATCTGAGGTTAATCAAATGAAGGATCAGCAGAAGATCAAACTTGGCACTTGCTTGCGCCCTGACCTTGAGTGTGCTCTGAAGGTCAGGGCGCATTTTAAGGTAGGGAAAGTAACATAAAGGCAGACATATTCCGATTTTCTGCTTTTTGCTCCCATGAAGGTGTAAGCATATAGTTTTGGTGAGTGGGTTTGACCTCTCAACCGGGGGCTCTGGTGACCTTGCTGGCACCTGTTTGCTGTTTTTGAGAAACTAATTTCACATTGAAGTGGCCCTGTCTTGCTCTTTTACAGAAACAGCTCATAAATATGCATTTTTTTCCCCTCACAGAGGACATCCAGTGTGGGATTTTGTGAGTCTTCCAGAATATATTGAAGTCCAATTTCTCTCCCACCTCACTTATAAATAATTCACGCTGTAGTTGAGCAAGCGCCTCAATCAAAAATCTGATAAGTGTGATTGCTGTGAAAAGTTCCATTATTTATAAAGAATTACAATAGTCATTGCATAAAATAAACTAGAGTTGAAAACTCTTAAACTCAAAATACGAATGCGAGCTCATTTTTATAGTCTTGTCAATACTCAGTATGAAAGGTTTGTGAACGACTTGGGTGTCACTAAGTTCCTACATGCTGCCGTTGCCGCTGCACTCCGTGGACAGGGTGAAATGCATTGTGGGATACCTAGCCTGCCGAAGTGCGCTCAAGTCCCGCCTGATAAAATCACTGGAGCAAGGTGAAGCGTACTTGACAGATTGTGAGTTTAGAATTGGAACTTGGCCGGCGAGAAGTCAAGGACAGAGACGTACGCACATTAAATACGGCCAAAGGACTTCTACATTTAGACCATCTGACCTTTGACCTCTAAAATTAGTCTCCAATTATAACCCACAGATGAATCCCATGAGCCTCTCTGTCCTGTTATAATCGGCTCTCGTTAACATCCACATCACATTCGGTCCATTTCTTGACTTTCTTCTTTGTTATGAACAAAAGATGCTGTCAGGACAGAATAATGTTCCCGCTGCACTTGGTTTCTCTGCATTCTTTGATCGTGTCGCTGGTCACAACAGCAGAGGAGGAAAATAAATCAGCCCCACACAGATAAGAGTGGAATGAGTTCTTGTCGATCCTTGTTTTTACCGTCCTGTGAGGGTTTTGTTTGTCACCGAGTGACAGGCTCCAAATGAATTTGTCTCAGTCCTGTTGGCTTCATATTTACATATTTGACTTTCGTTTGTGAGACGGGCTGAAGTGTCGGCAGACTGGTGCCGAAAGACTTTCTGTTTCGGTCTGATGTGTGTGCACAGCCCGGCGGTGCCTATGCAAATGTTTCATTACTCGCAATGATAACAGCCATTTACAATCATTTCAGAGCTGTCAAAACCTCCGAAAGTGAAGCAAGAAAAAAAGGATGGGAATTTAATGCCCCAAAGATATTTTTTATGTGCCCTGAAAAGAAAACATGGGACTCACAAAAAGGATGAAATTGAGACTGATGTCTCAAAGTGAAGAAATTAAACAGCCGAACAAGAAGCAAAAATGATGCTTTGAAATTTAGAACACCTGAAACGTTGCTAGAGAATCTCTGTCCTGAAGGGGGAAGATTTAAAGGCCTTCCATTACTTCCATATCAATAAATAAAATTACTTCATCTAAATTTCTACTTGTTTTTCATTTTTAATTCCAAAGCACACCACTGTTTCTCCATCTATGATTAAATCTATAATTCTTGTTCGCCGGTATGAGCCTGCTACAGCTACACAAGTCCATGTCCTTCGGTCTGAGAGAAGGGATTAAGACTGCAGGTCAAATCTTGTCCCTTATCAAAATAAATCCATCCCTTTTACGCCACAGATTTATAGGGAAATTTGCTCTTTAACGCACCATCTACTGGTGGCGCATGGAAAGACACGCCACGGCCTTTAACGGCTGCTAGCTTTCCATGAAAATCATCAGCTCATGCAGTTCACACAAAGAGAATTCTGCCTGTTTGAACTCTAAAACTTGTGATGAATCGGGCCAGTTTGTCTTCTGCTTTAATTTTCCATTAAGTGTAGTTCTAAAACGTCTCGTTTCAAGGCTCTCATCTGTTTGCTCCGGCACTAAATTACTCCGTCTGAGAACACCTGACATCTCAGACAAGACGTGTGACCTCATAAGCATGTTAACCAGGGTCATTAAGGCCTCCATTCATTGATTTTCCCCCCCCCCACGCAATCTGATTATGAAATGTCTTTCCTGGAGTGTTAATAGCGGAAAGCTGAGGACAGAGCCGGCCGCTGATGAAACCGAACGTGTTCTTGTCAGTGATTTCTTGCCGTATTTCGACGCCGCTGTGCCGCCTGTCTCCGGCCTGTCTCCGCTTTTAATGATGCTGAAAAGACTAATAAGTTTCTCTTCCGTTCAAATGTGGGACCAAGTGGGGGCAGGATTTGCATTTCGTGATATTTTATGAGCCAGAAGGGAGGAAGACTCTCAGCCAGTCAAGCTGATTAAGTATTGAGGCATTTTTCAATATTCCAAACACACATGAAGATTTTCTGCCTTTAAAGTTTACAGAAAACTCTTTTTTCCATTCATACTTTTTGATTAAATCTGTCATTAGAACACCCCCTCAACCAAAAAAATGGGCATTTTTGTACCTTCCTCATATCTTTTTATTTGCATTATTAGATTTGCCAGTCCAGTCTCGTTATAAGAAGAGATTGTTGGATGAATAAATGTGGATTCAGCCTTCTGGAAACACCTTCCTTAAGCAGCCATAGAACACAATTACTTCTCCCCAGCCTTTACCGTCTTCTGCAGTCTTCAGCTGTTTCCATCACTAGATTTGTCAGATACAATATACGAACACATTTCCCGCTGATATGCTGGCGCACTGGGGGACAAGTACAGCCATTAAAGGACTCACAATAGGTGAACACATATATAAATGTCCCTGTAAGGCTATATATTCTTATTACATGTCAAACTTTGGTGATATATAATTTGAGGAGGTCTTATATTCCATGCATTCATGCCTGGATGCCAAATACAAGCTAAGCTAAAGCATTAAAAGGTGAGAAAACTGTGGCACAAAGTCTGGGTAAGAATTTCCTTTTGGATTTCCCTGTGAAGATAAGCCAACAAATAAACCAGACATGACATAATGATTTGTTTTCTTCCAGTGGGTGTTAAAAAGCCTGCTGCAGAGTCACACTTTTCATGGAAACGGCCACTCCTGCAACTCAATCCTAACAATCATTTGTGAGGTGCTGCAGTTGTTGCTGGTGTAAGCAGTCTTTTTACACCGCTGGTGGTCCCTGGAGTATCGAACTGATGAGAGGAGCTGTGCGATCCGCCATTATTCAAGGTCAACCATGTGCTGAAATCGATTTCTGCACTTTATATTGTATTTGTATGTTTAACTTCATTGGTGGAAATCCATTTTGTGATTTGGTGCACCCAAATGTCCTTACCTGCCAGTGCAGAGATTGCTTTCTCTTGTTTTTAAGATTATTAAAGTTATGCACGTCACACTGGTGAACAGCTAAACTCATGCACACTGGGTTGCTAGTTTAGTTTCACACCTATATAAATGCCACCAAAGTCTCCACCAATAAGGGACAACAGTTCATTCCTGTCCAAACGTACTGTTGAGGTTAATTTGTTGCATTTGGGAGCGGGTTTTTGTACTGGAAGGCCTCGCTGTCACTGCTAATTTTAAAATCAGAAACAGAAGGAAGGTTAGATAGAAGCAGGAGGAGGGAGAAATGTTAATGAGAGCCGCTGACACGGCAAAGCAATTTAAGATGCTCACGCTGCGGACCACAATCAGCTGTCGTGATTAATGGGATGGATTTGTTTTCCTCTCACCTCCCCGCACGCCCCTCTCACGCTGTCCACAGATTAAAGAAGTTTCAGCTCCAAGAATATTGATGCTCCTGAGACAGAGTTAAGTCCAAAACAGCAGAGCAAACTCTGCTATTTATTGAAGACTTGAGAGCCAAATCGATGCAGGAATTGCTGCGTATATATCCCAGGTGGACGTGACGGGTTTGGACGACTCATGTGGTCCTCCAGGAAGTGACGTCTGTTTACATCCCACCGGAATGTGAAGTCCACTAGTCACCATTCTAACCTGTGCAACCAGTGCTGTCTCAGCAGACACAGAACCGACTCACCATTACTTTTGCTTTCCCCTTTTTAAACTGACAAAAAAATAAAGTTTACTTTTAAACGGAACCTGTCAGGATGGCGAGAAAAGCAACCTCAAGTACCCAACTGGATTTATACGACATTTGGGGATTAATTTAAAGCCTGCAATAAAGCCATCGTGAGGTTTTTCTTCAATAGGTGAAGTGAAGGCTGAGTTTTCCCAAAGCTTCTTCTCTTGGTTTGTATATCGAGCCAGAGAGGGAGACGGATCCAGGGGGTGAAAGGAGAGCATAAAAAAACAATGATTACCTGCAGCTGTCATCCCGTTGTTTATTTATCCCGCCGATCCAGAGGCAAACAATGGATCCATTCAAGGCTTCTCTGGTCTTCCTCCCTTCACACCTCATGATTAAAGTCTCCTCTGATGCCCACAGTGCACGTACCTGACCGACACATCTGACGTCTGCATTTTTTTCTTTAACTGTAAAAGATAAACAAACCCAACATGACCCGGAGGTAAACTTTCAGCTGAAACCCAAGGTTCGGATAAAAGCAAAAGCGTCGATGCAGCCTCGGTGACTCACGCTCACCTGACAGGAGAGAGGAGGACGGTTACTGCCGATGATGCTGACGCACCAGAGGAGTGACTGCGGAAACTTTTTCCCAGAGTTACTTGCATCGCTGAGCTCCCCAAGGTTGCATCTGCTGCTGCTTCGTCAACCTTGCAGCAAAAAGACGACCGACGCCATGTTTTTGGAGCTAAAATGTCGGTTTTCCTCAGCAGAACCTCGGCGGGATTTTCAGTGAGATCTGATGAAATGTTGCACCTGAAATCAGCAGAGAAGAGAGCAGGTTTTAATATCCCCCTGCTTTTGATATTATGTGAGCACACTGGCCTCTTCCACCTCAGTTTCTCTTAACTGTGTTTAGCTTTCTTTTGTCAGATTAGGCGTGTTTGTGCCCTTTATTTCTTCAGAATTCTTCAGCATTTATGTAATTATCTGGGATTTTAGGATCAGTCCTATACACAGTAAAGCCAAAGCCTCGGACCTTGTCACGGTGCGCAGATGCTCATCTGTTACGGCTCTTGGAGCGTTTATGCAATGCACCGGATGTACAAGCTTCCCCTAACAAAACACATGACTGACAGCTGAGCCATGCTGGAGGATGTGGGTGGGTGTTTTCTCCTTTTGTGTTTTGACAGCGCTCATGTGGGACACTGGCATCTGTTCTAGACAGACAGTGGGAGTTGACCCACCTGACATGCTCAGATGTTTTGCTTTTCCTATTAATGCACTATTGTGCAGGGAAAGAACATACATGTCTGTCACACATGAAGAGAGGGATCGTCATGCTAATGCTCACGTGAAACCACTGGAAAAGAAAAGCCAAGGAGGACGGGGGGACATATGAAAACATGAAAATTAATTGGTTATGTTGAACCTGAATACCCAGATCTAACTGGATGAGCATAATTAACCTTAGCTAATTCTTGGTAGCGCACTAGAAAGGTCAGTTCCCGTGACCTTGAGATTAGCTGCATCATTGGAATGAAAAATTAAGAAACACGTTCCTGTATGGAATAAAGGAAACCCATAGATTAGTCCAGCTACCTGGATCGGGCCTCGGATGTGGCAGGAGAATCCAACCTGGAAGCATAATTTGATGACTCAGGCTGCGTTGGGACCCACCCCCCCACCCACACACACACACACACACACACATGTCTTTTTCAAGGATGCATAAACTGTGATGTTGCCTTTGATTCTGACCTCAGGGCCTGCAGGGAGCGTCGGGGCTGACACACTCTTCCCGCCTTTGTGCGTGTTAGATCGGAGGAGCTGCATCTCAGAGGATAACCGTACAGAGAAGCCTGTCGGCTCTGAGGGAGGCGCCGTCATTGATACAATGATGCACTACACGGAATACTAAAATATCTATTTCTGGGGATCTGTATTCATAAAGCGACCGTTTCAAACGTGCTTTGGGCTTGTTGATGGCGTGCTGTTGAAGAATAAAGAACTCTTACTGATTTTCAAATTAACTACAGAAAAAGAGGTACTCAGTGGTACTGAGAACCATCTGATAATCTGCTGCAACACGCAAACGTCACAGCCACTTGGTGTTTCTGTAATTGTGCCCTTAATGGCCATCAACGGTCCTGATTGTGTTAAAGGGTTTCGATAGGGGTCATCGCTGAGCCTCGTAATTGGCTGTTAAAGGCATTTAGCTCCACGTTTAAAGAATGAGGGGGTTAAACCGAGTCAGCCTGGTGCCTTTGGATCCTGAACATCCCCAGATGGAGCCGCTAAAGGGTTCGGACCTTTAAAAGGTCCTGTCTTCCCTTTTGGGTATTAAATATGCTAATGAGAGGTGGAGTGTGACTGGGACGGTTTTCCATTTTGATTAAGGTTCAGACGTTAAAGAGGAGCCCACTTCAGCAGAAAGAATTCACGATGTTAGCATGTTTTATTAAAAATGCCCTGAAATATTAATGCCGCTTTAGACCTGGCGTATCCTATAGGAGAATGACATCAGGATTTGGGGGTCACATGACAGTAGCGAAGCTGATCGTCTTCTGGTTTCCTTTTACACTTTCACGTTGGCCAGTTTCTATCTGCTCAACTAAACTGGGCCCCATTGGCTCTTCCTGTGGACGGTACGGGGGTGGGGGGTGCAGTCAAAACTCAGGGCGTCAGCTTCTTTATTTCACCGCTCTCAGATCAGGAACCTCAAACACATCTGATATTTACTCTTCCTGATGGTGCCGCTGCAGCACCGCCTGGAAGTACTGTACCACTGAGCGAGCTAACTAACTCCACCTCTGGGGTCAGCCAGCCTCCTTTTCTCTTCTCCTTCCTTCTTTTTCTTTATCTTCCTCTTGCTCCCTTTCTCTGTAAGCTCCTCCCTCACTAAGGGAGAGCTGGGAGATTGAACAAGGGCCATGGGAGAAAAGTGATTTATTTCTGGGCATTTCCAGGGGCGCGTCATGAATAAATTTACAGGTAGGTAAGCAGGCACATCCCTCTGATTAGTTCATTTCATCCCCGTGGGAAAGAAAAAAGAGGGAGAGGAGATTCAGAGAGAAACATGCAGTCGAGGTTCTATAGATATACACCTACACTGCACACCAAGCTGATCCAATGTGGGTTTTCAGGTATGTTAATGAGGTCAAACAGAGCAGAGTTTGTGGTGTTACCGCACCACTGTTCCAAAAAAATCCTAAATTATCAATCAAAAGAGAACTTAAGCTGCACACAGGGTCCACTGGGGATTCCATGTTTAGGACAGATGGGTCAACGGGCAGACTTTTCCCCAACTGGACTGTTTCTTTCCAAACTTCTGTCGTGATCAAGAAAGAAGAAGTGGAGAAGTTGGGAATAAGTGGGCTATCCTAATGAATTCCCTGTGCTAAACGGTTCAAATGGATAGTTCTGTCATGAGGAGCGGTCCAATTAACGGGCTGAAGGGGAAGTATAAAGGAGCTCTGGACTTTCAGCAAAGATATAAAGAAGAAAAGAAGTCTTTGTTGCACATTTGTTTTGGGCACATTTTGACAGTTGGACAGTAGTAACGCTGGTGTGAAAACATCTTCAGACTGAGAGCTTTAATTATTCGCATTTAATTCACATGTACCTTTTAATTGTGTGCTGCAGGCGGGTCTTTTATGACAGACATTTCTGCGTAGTCATCCTCTGTTAGCCAGCCCACGCTATCAACATCAGGCTACATCACTGGGGCGCTGTTGTCCATCCCTCCCCACCACCGATCTCATCTCTGAGGGACGCTCTTGATATTTTTCATGCTTGTGCCACGTTTAGGAGGACAGATGGCCAGGCTAGCGTCTAAGAAGCGTTCACATTGTTCTGCAAAACGCTCTGGACATCTCGGGGCCCGTCACCGTGAGATTTCAGAGCGTGACACGCTTGTGGTGCATGATTCAGACGGTGAAAAGTCTTTCGGTTGCACGGCTGAAGGCTGTAGGCTGTGCTTTTGTCTCTCAAAGGTTACAGAAAGAAAGGCCGCCAAAAGGAAAAACCAAATCGCTGGGGAAGGAGAGAGGAATTAGAGTGGAAAGTAGAAGACTGTTAACGCTGTTGAGACCGGTGTGCTTGTCGGAAGGCTGATTTCTGAGTTCTGGCGGGAATGTGGAAAAAGTGAGCCTCCCCGGGACACCGCGGCGGCAGCATAGAGACAATTATTTTGTTCCCATTAAATAATCAAATCGTTGATCCTCTAGAAAAAGCTTAAGTCTAACCAGAGTTGACTCAGAATGCTGTTACTGGAGAGAAAATCAATACAGCTCCGCTCATTATGATCAATTCATGGGTGCTCCTCCCCATTCTACGCAGATACTGTCCCTAAAGTACGATGTTGGCTGTATATGCGAGGAAAATTTACCAGAGAATGTTGCTTCAAGCATTTTCTTTTCTTGGGTTTTCGTATGTGGGAGTAGAGCGCCAGCTCACACACACTGGGCCGAAACCTCATTAGGGATGTTCATCGCTGCGCGGGTTTCTGCTTATCAGTCTTTTTCTCCACCTCACGTGTGCCGTCCAAGACTCAATGATCAGCGAAACCGTCGAAAAGAGATTTAAAAGGAACTCTTTGTGGACAGCTTGAAATTGGATAAACTCCTCTGATTATACCGTTAAAGCCCCACCAAAGCGCTCGCTGCTGTTCTGGCTCGCTAACGAACGGCGTCGCGGCTTCAGCGCCTCGTCCCATGGACACCTGACGCGCCTCCTTTGATTCTGTCGAGGCTGAGGGGCCCGTGCGGTTGTTTGAGTCCGACGGCGACTCCAATTTTTCTCTCGCCACGCCGAGCTCATCTGGACTGGCAGCCGCCGCTACCCGATTTATTAAAGATCCGATCAGGTCACATTCATAACTCACGCCACGTGTCAGTCCTCGCACGCGCACGTGAACGAGGCACCTCTCGTCGTGGGCAGCAGAGCACGTGTGTTAGCGAGGCCATATTGAAGCATTCACAATCAGATGATTTTAGCCTTTAAACCGCCAGAGTTGGTGGTCACATCTCTATTTTTGCTGAGGAATTTTGATGTATTCATGGAAATCTGTGACCATCTGGTTATTGCTTTGTGTTTTCTTTTAAAGAGGGAATTAAAGCACTCGTGCATACACAGCAATTATAGAAGGAAATGCAACTTTACTTTCATCGCAAAACATGCTCAAAGTGGGCGCCTCGCAGATGAACCTCCACTTTTTTTTACTCTCCAGCTAAATGGAGCCTTGCTGGTCGGTTCCTCCTCCCTCCGGAGCCAAATATGCTCTCTTCAGAATCTATTATACATACGCCAAACACCTCTTCAACATCGACTCCTGCAAATTATTCAGCAACAGTCTGCTGCCATCCTGCTCCACACGTAGCGTCTCATGCAAATTGCATGCGCGCAGACGTGAATGGGTTGGTTTATTGTTGGGGTCCCCCACCCCCACCCAAGTCAAAAAACTTCTTTCAACTCAGGCCTTTCAGACCGCGTCGAGAGTCAGCCTCTGATTACGTGAGCTGCAAAAAGCAGCGGACAGATGGAGGGAAATAAAAAATAGAACTATATTTTCTGTAGCCTTTCGTGACCCCCCCGCTGGAGAGTATAGATATAAAAAGCTGGTTGTGGTCTGCTCTCACAGAGGTGGATAAGCAGCACACTCAGGGGAATCTTTGCAGTGACATCTTTAAAACCATCCCATATGCTTTATTCCCAAGCGTGCATGAAAAACACACCGTGGCTGTTTTCATATCCTCCGTGTGCCGCTAGCACACTCGCAGGGGAAATTCACACACGTTGCTGAGTTTCCCTCAACTTGACGTGACGCTCGGCATCTGTCTAAATATAGGTGATTCCATCAGCAGAACATTCCCTGATTTCGCCGTTCGCGTCGCAGGACTCGGATCGATCGTTTAGAGGAGGGGTCGGTGCTGCACGGGCTCTGGCGTTTGCAGCCAAGACCCAAGTTTACACTCCTGCGGCATTTTACAGCCCCGAGCGTGGTGACTATGGCCAGGAAAATTAGCAGGGAAGGCCTGGGGGACGTCATGGACCCCATATTAGATGCATTAGCGGGATAAATATCTTTATGTGTGAGGAGCAGATATATGCATCTGGGATATTGGTTTAGTGGAACCCAATCAACTGTGTCAGTCCTAGTTGATACTGTAGCACATACTGCTTCTTTACAGCAAATTCTGCCCAGGAATCAATATTACTCCATTGAGGCCAATATTAAAACGCTTCTTTCCATTCATTTCTAATAAGGCCGCACCGCCGTGGCCGTTTGTCCTCAGGTTCCATATGAGGGGCTGCAGCATTAAAACAAGGAGCAACACTGCTGAATGGAGTTATAATGCCCAGAAATGGCCGAGCTGTTTTCACCATAAAATACAGACTTAAACCTTTTTTCTGGTGCTACAGCCCAAAATGCTTCTGATTATGTTTGTGTTGTTAATCATAGGAAACCTTCCAGCTCAGTGCAGGAATAAAACTGTGTAGATTATGTGAATGGATCCATAATCTGGGGAGAACCCCTGGTGACCTGTTCAGTACAGTGTGAATAACAAGCTCCACGCGTTTTCACAGCAGCTGCAGGTTTAAATGGGATCATTTTCTCCATCATTTACATAATATTTAACCGCCCAGCGGTGTATTTATCTTCAGAAGTGCCCAAATCCTTCCATATTGCCTTGCTCAAGGACACTCTGCCACGCGTGCACCGCGGTAGGGCCTAACCTTTCCCTGGCTCTTGACTTTGTGTTGTGAGGCTACGCGAACACGCGTCTGACGCCTCAGAGGTGCTTCATTACAGCGGAGTCGATAAGGGTTGTTGGGTCTCGGCGTTCCCTCAATTTCTCAATTCAATTTGTGACTCTCGGCGGCCAATATCAATCTGCCTTTTCTGAATTTCACAGCTGCTCTTGTCAGTAAATGGATATAATGGCTTCGGCGAGAACGAATGAATCAAGTTGCCCCGCTGTCATTCTATATCATTCCAATTCCGCACTGAGGTCGGTGAATATGAAGGAGGCGCCGAGTGCCCCCACCTGCATCATATGTTTACAGACAGCCATTACAGTGCAGCCGGAGCATACATCATATAGATCTTATTTCTCTTTTTTTGACTCCTCTAAAGCCACTTATGACAAGCTGCTCGTGCCGTGATGAATGCGTGGGTCCACGGCGACAGGCAAATTCCTCTTCTTATTCATTTCTGTCTGCATGCATTTGCATAAAAGCTGGTGTGGAGCATTTGCCGTGAGCGAAGATGAGGAAGAGGAGGCAGACGCATCATCTGCAACGTTTCAAAAGAGACCGATGGTTGGAACCCGCAGGGCTGTCATGAGTTCACCTGCGCTGTTGCAACGGTGAGCCGCCACATTTAGGTGGCCTTTTTGACTAAATTCTGCAGTAAATTTCAAACACGTTGGGATAAAAAGACGCTATTCTCTAGCGGTTTCAGGTTGGTCAGCATGGCGTTGACGTGATTTGTCAGTTCGGGGTCAAAGGGCACAGGTCAGCGGGGTCATCCGGGTCCTCCCACCTGCTTTTCCAAATCATTTTCCCATCAGCGTTTTCTAATCTTGAATGTTAAATTTTGCTGCAAGAGTTGAAAATGAATAAGCAAATAAACTATTCAAGGAGCAGTTCCCTCTATTAACAGTGGGGGTAAATTGCTGCTGTATTTGGTTAAACAATGACTTATAAAGCATAAGAAATGATCACTCGAACAGGAAAGCTATTCCCATTACTCACACGCTGGGTGATCTAAATGCACAGTGTACCCGCGGTCTAAATAGCAATTACCATGAAAGTCATTGGAATCCTCACAACTTTGGTGCAGGAGAGCCACTCGCACACACTGGGGTTACCACGGTGAAAGGGGGGAAAGCCTCCAGACAGAAGTCATTCACATCGATTTCTTAAATAAAGAGACTTTGTGTGAATGCTTTTATTAATATGTGGCTGATATAAACCCGTCTTTGGCTCCAGTGTAACACTAAAAACAGGTCGTGTTGTCAGTTTTCTTTTCAGCGTTGTTCGTCAAGTGTGACATCAGAGCTAATTAATTCCTATTGTTAATTCCGTTTCAAAGCACTCATTTAGCTGTGTCTTGATGACACACGCGAAGAATTGTGCCACACCAATAGAGCTTGACACTGCTTTATCTTTCAGTTCATTATAAAAACCCGTTAATGGGTAACGTTCACAATCATTTCGACATGAAGAACGAGACGTAGCTGCTAATATCAGAAACTCTGGCTAAATGCAGTCTGTCATGGCTCAAGTGTATCAGCTGTCAGGCATTTTTCAGCTTTCTGCAAAAGGAAAGAAATAACAAACAAGCTTTACTAAACCATTCAAAGCCACATCAGTCAGCCTGGTGTATCTCTGAAACCCTCAACAGATGTGTCCCCCCCCCCAATTCCAAAATGGCTTTTAGTCCATTTAAACTATATTTTTGGTTCTAGCCCCTGATGGTTTTAAGAGATTATATCTTATTTGCCTTCCAATTCTGGGTGCAGTGGCCAACATTTGCCATGAAACTGTTTCCTGTGACAGGAGCAGCTTGCTGTTGAATTCTTGTCCACCTTAACGCAGGTGGACAGGTGTCAGATTGGGGGGAGGCAGTGTTCCGTGAGCGTGCAATTAAATAGGCATGTGCACTTTACTGTGTCCTCATATAGACAGACATAATCATAGAATACAGGGATGGAGATTCTTTATAGTGCATCCTGCTTTCATCTGGAGAATATATTTCAGACGTGGTTAGTTTATCTAAATCTGAAACACCATAAAGCCCACATGTGCGTAAATAATCCTCTTAGGGTGGAACAGGAAGGTGGAAGAAGCATATTCACAGACAGAAACCAGAGATATTTTGTTTTGCTGTTCTTCAGTAGCTGCTTGGTGTCAGAATCCAGGAGTCAAACCCAGTTTGATGCAGCGCCGCTTCTGTGATGATCCTATAATGAGCTCATCTGCTGATAATCCGGATTTTTTCCTACTTCACACAAAATTCGTCCCACCAAATGCCGCTTGTGCAGTTTTACACGTGTTTTCATTCTTTTCCCAAAGACACAGTAGTCATTAAACGTCCTAAAGTGGAAATAGTCGCTCTTGAAGGCCCTGCAGCGCCACCTGCCGGCATGACGGTTCGGTGCTGCTGTGCGTTTCTACAGAAACCTCCAAGGTTAGATTAGGATGAAACTTTTAAGGGGTGTGTAGGAAACCGAGAGCATAATTTTCCTTATATCAGCCCAACCTTTATGTTTCTGGAGCGGAGGACCCTCCTAACTACAGAAGTTCACCCTTATTGGTCCAGAAGTCATTTTCCTTTACATGAATTAAAAAGCCAACACTTTCTATAAACATTTATTTAACTTTATTAGCCAGAAACAACCAGCTCAGACGAGGATTCCATATTGTTTCAGAACGTCTGTGTACTTTGCAATCTTTGCCTCGACGTTCTTCTCAGCCAGCTTGGTCAGTTTTCTGACCGTCTTTTTCTTGGCATAGCGGAGCTTGGCCTTCTCTTTTCTCTTCTCCTCCAGGGTGGCTGTGATAGCCTGGTACTTCCAGCCAACTTCATGTGCCAGACGCCCAAGGACAGCAAACTGACGCGAGGAGGGAGAACAACATGTCAGTGTTGATCTGGCAATCTGAACCACATCCAGCCTTTGATCCAGAAGAGAATTCAGTAACGAGTTCTCAAATTGGAGGTGCAACTCGACTCAGCAATCAGATCCGAAAAGTAGGACTCATCAATAGATGATCAGTTAAGGGTTACATTGATCTTCATTGTCAAGTTGAATCGAATTGGAACAGAATAGTGGTTTAAAGCTCACCTTGCGAGAGGGCTTCAGACGCACAATCTTAAGAGCAGCTGGAACCACCATGCGCTTCCTCTGTGGACCCAAACTCAAAGGTCAGACTGAGATGAACAGCAACCACCACATACAAGCAAAGACAGTCAAAACTATAGATCAGATAGGTCAACTTTCATCACCTTGTCATAGGGTGGAGGGATACCGTCGAACACCTTCAGTCTCTCCAGAGCAGCCTGGCCTCTCTTGGTTTTGTGGGGGAGCATGCCTGGTCAGAGAAAAACACCCAGGTTTAATACCTGTGACCTTTAAAAGCATCAGGTTGTCCAAGCACGCGCGCTTGTTCCTGCTGAACTCAGTAATCAGATCCGTATCTTGCGTCTCATCACAGAGGATCAGCTTTGAGATAAAGCGCTCATCACAGTAAGAACAGGAACAACGTGCTGGCTCTGATTTGGTATTATGGGACATATATATTTCTGATAAGCATTTACCACTGCTCTGTAAATTGCACTTTAACCCCTACTTTTATTTGAGCAAAGTGCCAATAACTACCTCTTTTTGTCACAATTCCAATTGTATTACAATGCCACAAATATAGAAACTGTATAGCCATGTCCTTACCCCTGACAGTCCTCCAGAAGATCCTGCTGGGGGCTCTGAAGTGGTACGGCCCTCGAGAGGGGTTGGTATTCATCCTCTTACGCAGGAAAGCCAGGTACTTCACTGAACAACAGACAAGGCATCTTTAGAATATGCCAAATGCTCCACTGTGATTTCAATGTGTCGCACTGATGTCTCAGATGGTAGTGCATGTGAGGTTGTCTCATTGTCAATGAAACTCGAATTATATTGGTTAAGCACATCACAGACATGCATATTAATAAATTACCACAGTTTAGAGGTTTACACTACTTACGCTTGTTGCGGTAGAAGTTGCCTGAGATGTTGATGCCTTCACATCTCACCACCACCACTTTGTGTCCTGCAAAAAATAAAATAAAAAATACTAATGCGTTACACGCTTGTGACAAGAGGCAAATGCATAACCTAAACTACAGATGATCATCCGTCTCAGATGGTAGTGCATGTGAGTTTTCTCATGGTCGCTAAACTCAAGCAAAAAAACAAACATATCATCACTGACAGACCTGCAGCGATCACCCAATTCACTGTGAAATTCAGCGTTCAATGGTCATTTGACAACACAACATGTAGTCTAGAGCCTTCGATAACAGCACTTACCCAGCAAAAGCTGTTTAGCCACAATGGCAGAGAGCCGGCCGAGTAGATGGCCCCTGCCATCCAGCACCAGAACCTGTACATGCGACAGATGCGTTATTACATTGTTAAATAAAGCCTCGGTGTTTCCCCTGTAAAAGTAGCATTGATATATTTGACCAGCGTACCTGCAGCCAAGTAAGAATACTAAAATATCAAGCGCACTTTACCCACAAGTCCGCTATCATCCACGCATGGACATGCTACGTTAGCAATGACATCCCATCGTAATGCCCTTTTAACACAATGTAGGTATTTAGTGTCAAATGAAAAGGCGCGAAGACAATACGTTATAATTGGCAGAGGATTAGTTATTAGTTCCGCATTAATGTAATATGGAGAGCAAAGGCAGTTAGCAAGCTAACAGCATTGCTTGTTAAGGAAGCTGCCATGATGAAGGCACGTCTCCTCAAGCCGCGCTGGCTGTCTAAAACACGAAACAATATAAAATCCTCAAGGAACGCAGACCAACGCAAGGACTATAAATACATGTTCTGTGGCTTTGACATGCAGATTAAGGGTAAATACAAGGCCTGACTTCAACCAAAACACCGAAGAGATTGAAAATTCTTTCGAACGATTGCCCACCTTATTGAACCGGTCCGCCATGATGCGCAAAAAGAAAGATGCACGGGGCTGCTCGTGGTAAAAGGCAGGGGTATCCGGAAGTGACGACATTTTGTCGTGTTGTAGAAGTGGTTCAAGACAGAATTATCGCCATCTGGTGGGTGGAAGATTACAGTCCCATTTAACAATTCAGCATTATCTTAATTCTTCATTTGATTTAGAATAGACTTCTACGTGCAGGTAAGTAAAATAGAATTGCCGTAAATGGCTTTTTAACTAGTTTACCTATGATTATGTAACCCATGTCATGTAACAAATCTCAGTTCATCTCTACACTGACGTGATAGTGGAGTAAACTGGCTATATCAGGATCACGGTTGCTTGTATTTTTTAATTCCTCAAATTCCAAACAAGCAGTGGCATGGCGTGGTGTACAACCTGTGGTTGTATATTGTTCATGCAATAATTAAAAATGTGTACTGTCAGTTTGCATTTCTGTTCACATGTAAGAAAATGTAGAAAAAAATGAAGAAAAAAGTAAGGAAACACCTAATGACTTTCAAGTAAACTTGCAATACAAATGTATTTTTAATCACCCAAGATAAAATGGTGCAACCATATCATGGATTATATTAGATTTTTTTTCATTTGATACATACTGTATAGGCTGAGCCACAACAAAAATGTTTAAAAAAAAATAAACAACTTGTGTGTCAGAGCATGTCATGGAAACAAACGTTATGACCATCTATAATCATTTCAAGCATTTACAGAACACTCCCCCACACATTCTTGTCTGGCCTGGTTACAGAAGGCGTGGAATAATCACAGAAAACCATGTGGCTGGACTGATAGGTTGAGTGTCATCATTTGGGAAGGTTTGTTTCACTCAGTCATCGTGCTTCAGCTTTCTGATCTTTCCCTTGTGGCGGTCGATTTCACGCTGCAAGCGTTCGATCTCCTTTTTGTGGTGGTCAATTTCTTCCTGGTGATGCTGCTTCAATGCAGCCAGCTGCTCCTGCTCTTTGCGTCTAAGGTGGAAATAAACAGGTCGAGGTCATGACATGACAGTGCACATTTGTTTGCTGTAAAAGAAACACTGGCTTACCTGAAGTACATCTCCTCCTCTGCGGCCTGCTTCTTCCCCATGGCTCCACCTGCCTCTCTGATGGACCCTCCTCCACCGCCACCTTTTCCAGCACCTTTCCCCAGCTCCCCCAGCTACCGTTAATAAAGAAGAGTTAAAAGACAAATGCATTATGTAGTGATAATTGAAACCTTTTGTATGTAAACGACCCAATTGACCATAACTCCCCCACCCTCCATTGTGAAGGTCATGGTTTCATTTCACTCAGACCAACAGCTTGCTTTGGTACTTGAAACTGTTGGTGGTAAAATGATCCAATAACCACATATTAAATACAAATTTAACATGCAAACATCTCATAATTAGACGAAACTTTATGCTTACAGTCCAGGAACAGCATGACTACAACATACAATCACGTCAACAGCCAACTGTCAAACGCTCTTTCATGCAAAGAACGTTAGATTTGCGGTAATTATTTAGAAAACAATCAGAAACAGCATCATATCGGCCTTTTCTGAATGCGCTTACCTGGTCTGATGACATTCTCAGCTGAGAAGAGACAAAGCTCCTAATGTTAGGCCTCAAAAACCTCGCCATGTTTTACTGGCACCACAGTTGGGCAACTGCGATCATGTCCTTGTCCACAAAAACACGCCACAGGACGGCGCCATTATCATCCTCACGGGGTCAACCAATGAGAAAGCGAGCACACACGCAGCGTTGTCATCAGCAAAGTGCTGATCTACAGCATTTATTGTTTTGTAGTATGTTGAACATGATTAAAGTTATTGTGATGCGAAAACCAATTATTCCGCCTGACAACACAATGGTATGGTCTGAAAGCAGCGTGACACTGCACGTTTTCTGACGTCTGCGTGATCAGCTGACCGCACGTTCCGGAGTAGCATCAAATCTATTTCTCCAAAATACGGCATAAACAGAAACCTACACTTGAAAAAATAAAACAAAATCCTCATACCAACTGAGGATAATGGACTATTTGATTGGTTGGGAGGAGAACTAAGTAAATCGAGCAAAAAGTGCGCACATGCAATTAGTTGGCTGTAGTTTGTTAATGACTAGCAATAGTGCAGTATAGCGGAAAGCAGCAGTAAAATACGGTTATACAATATAAACAGGTTAGCTTATGATCTTTGGAAGATCATGTGTCCAAGTCTCTCAGATTCGTGTCCTGATTGACTTGTCAGGCGGTAATTTCAATTGCATTCCTTGTACAAGTAGTTTGTTTTTGTTTTTTAAAAAGATTTAGATTTAGCAAATATGTAACACTAACATATATATTTTTTCTTTAAAATCATCTTTATTTTGAAAGTTTATACGCCCCTTTTTTTTATAGCAAATCACATATTCTACATTATCCCTATTAACAATTTACTGTCTGGTTTTCTACCTATATATTTATAAATCAAATTACGTCAAGAGTTTAGAGGCTGAATGGATCTTAAAACAGAATTCAGGGATCATGTCAGGAAACTACATATGTACAGGTTTAAGGCAATTTTAAAAAGCAGGAAAAGGCAACATTTTTAACAAGTTCCACTGTGATAATGTGCAAAAAAGAACCGATATGAAATAATTTAAAGGCTATAATAGATTTAACAAAGAAAATGCTGGTAAAAATCTTACTAGTAGCTCTATAGGCTGCCACATGTAAAACAACTCAAACATGCAGAAAAAGCACAAACTTACCTTTCAAACCTTGTGAAAATCATCAACCACAAATATCGCCTACAAGGAATTTATTGAACAGAGCAAAGAAAAGCATACAGGTCCCTCTCTGAACAAACCAAATGCTGGCGTTTGAGGTCTCCAAACCTAACAAGTACTTGCATGCCAGGTTTACTCTAAAATGAACCAAGAGAAGAAACTAAGATACACGGTGTGAACTTAAAATTTCAAAACACATTTAACCGGCTTTTCAAAATTCACATACGTACACTGTTACTGTGCAGACCAAATTACATATGTACAGGTATAGTAGGAAACATAACGCAAGCATTTTACAAAAAGTAAAATAAAATCTCCCTCAATGGACTTAAGAAAACAAACATTTAGCCTAAACTGAAACACTACGTGCTGCTCATTTTAAGTCCATTTATTTAAAAAAAGAATAACTAAAAGGAGAGGTCCTTGCTTTATTTTGGTGACATTCATACAGTCCCTTTTTGAGAAATGAAGAATTTGAGTGAACGATCAATTGTGTTTTTCTCTTGAGCTTTCCCTGGAATGTTTTCTCACAAAGAAAAGTTTCACCCGAGAGACAAATCAAACACTTTAGCCTGTGTACCTGCAACAACCAGTGTTAGGAGCGCATGTTCAACTTGTTCATGGATTCTATCATATCAACAAAACCCAAGATTATAGGTATAACTGAGAGAAAAAAAAAAAAAATCACTCATACCATCAGCCATTAGACGTCAGACAGTCTTTACATCTTTGTTTTGGAATCAGATATTTTCTCATTATGCATAAATAACTGCACAAAAGTGTGAATTGTGCTCCGACAGTAGTTTTTGCTCAGCACACATTGCCCACAAGGTTTGATCTCAGAGACAGCATTTGAGGACCTTAGTGAGAAAGGGCAGAGACTTCGCTTCAGGGTTTTAAGGCTGGCTCATCCTGAAATGTTTAAATTTTGATTTAAAAACAAAGGTTTAAATGGGAACACAAGAGAAAGTATGGCAAGAGAAAGAGCTAAAAAAATGGATAAAACAATATAGGGGTTTGGTGGGGGGAAAAGTAGGATGCTTCATAGGGCTAGAAGAGGTCTGCGGAGGCCCTTTGGAGGAGGCAGCAGTCGCTGCTTCCCCTTCCAGCCCCGTCAGTCCTGCTTGACATTGCCCAGTGCTCTCAGGCGCTCCAGCAGGGGAGGGTGGGAATAGTGCCACATTGAAAACAACCAATCAGCCACAGGGAAACCTAGGTTGTCCTTATTGAGCTTGATGAGGGCTGAGTAGAGCTCAGAAGCTTTGCCCATACTCCGGGCAAAGGCATCTGCCTGGAACTCAAACCTGCGGCTCAGGACCGTCAAACAGAAAGACAAGAGCTGCAAAAATTAAATAAGAATGATGAGAAAAATCAAGGTTGCAGACACAAAAACACCTAAAGCAACATCTCTCGCTCTCAAAATTACCTCATTGTATGGAGAGAAGATGAACTGGAAGATGATCATCAAACCTATCAATGTGGGCTGGCTGTCATTGAAGTCAAAAGCCACAAACAGCTCCTTCCGTCCGATTAAAACGGCAAACAATGAGAAGCACAGGAAGGAATTCATCTGCAGAAAGAAAGAAATAAGATTATTTCTGCACATGTACATAAAAAAACATTTGCTATTGTAATAAAATATAAAAGAATTTCACCTGACTGATAACAATATTCTTGACAGTATGACCAAGCTTCCAGTGACCAAGCTCATGACCCAGCACTGCCAGGATCTCTGGGTTGTTGCATCCTTGTTTCTTGTTCTGCAAATAAGATTGAGGTCAATAATACTATACTACACATAAAAACATCGTTAAAAGAGTTACTGTAAACAGGTCTTACTGTTGGAAGCCCTATTTAGCACCAGCCAAAATTTCAGCCACAATAAAATAACACTAATTTAAGATTTTGGAGCCATGTTGTTGATTTAAGACCAAGCAAGAACTTCTCTCAGTAGATTACCTTTGGCTTGGCTTTTGATTCAGCGGATGACTCGTCACTCTCTGGTTGCTCAGTCTGAGGCTCTCCAGACTTGTTGAGAGGCGAGTAGTCTTCAAGAAGAGTGTCAAACAGCACAATGCGTTTGTTCTTGAAAAAGCCGTAAAAATAGGCATTGCTATGAGATGAACGCTTGGATCCTGGAAATAAAAAACAAAGACCTGTGTGAAGACCTGCACAAATACTCCAAGTGTAATTAAAAATGTATAATCAATTACAGTCTAAATTGATGGTTAGATATAGAGTTGAATATCATAACTATGTATTGCGTTACCTTCAACAACATAAACCTTAGTGAGGGGGAAGCTTATACTCTTCGCCAGAGCCTCGATGTCAGTCTTTAGCTCTCCTTCTGGCAAAGGCGTGAACTTGTCAAACAGGGGAGCGATGTAGTCAGCATAGATTGTCACAAGAACCTGAGCACATTAGAGAACAGCAATTTCATGAGCTGTTAGCACATTGAAACAATTTCTGCAACATGTTTTTCCTGTTTGTGCACAAAGCACGAACCAGAGTAACAGCCAGAGTAAACAGCCAGGCGTAGATGAAGAAGTAGTCTCCACCAATCTTGATGATGTACAGGAGCAGCGAGGTGACAGGTAGCAGGATACACTGGGTCACCATAAATTTCTTTACTGCATCTTTCAGGAAGAACCCTATTGTCTGAGCAGAATATAAGACAACATGTAAATAAACTTACAAAAGTGTGTTCTAATAATTAGTGCAATTGTTGGTCGGTTGCAGTCACCAGTGTACCTGCTGGTTAAAGCCATGCTTCTCCTCGATGACAAATGTATTGTACAAACTCCAGGGGAGTCCCGTCACGGCACTGAATAGAGTGGCGAGCGTCAGAAAAACCAGTGACTGGGTGATCTCATACTCCGAACCCAAACCAAAGCGGGCCGTGACAGAACCAGCAATGTTCCAGAGAAATGGAATTCCACCCAGGATCAGGATCAACTAAAAAGTTTTGAATTATGGCATTATCAATTTACAAGCCTATTGAATATATATATATATATATAGACATTTTATTAACTTACCGTCCCTTCAGTCTCGGAATACAGCCCTGACCAAAAGCCAAAGTTGCTCTTGTCAAGCTGATAAAGACGTGACTTTTGAAATGTTTCAGAATCAATTATCTTCCCCAGTTCTGGAGGCACATGTGTTGTTGTTCTGTATATCTTTCTCTGTGGAGCATAAAGACATCAGCAATCGTTCTGTTGGACCCTACAAAAACATTATAAAAAATTATTTCGTTCTTTTTCTGTTATCGCATTAGCACGCTGGATAAGGGAGTGTTCCCCAAATATTTGATTATAAAAATGACTAGCTTTTGGACACTTTTTTAGGAAATCAAATTGCTACTGCTGTTCGGTTTTCCAGAGGAAACAAAAACATTCACTTATGTCTCATTTAGTTTGAATTAGACACCACCTCGGTAGAAACTTCTTGATGGTGTCTGTTAGCTGACATGTTTTACTCACCTGTCTATAAGAAAGGTATGCCTCCCACAGATACACTGTCCAGGAAAATCCCAAAACAGCATAAAATATCTGCTTCTCCACCGGTAGGTCAACTATAGATTCCAACATTTTTTGGTTTCTTTTTGGCCTTTTCTAGGTGAAGGGGTGACTAGCTGCTAGTAGCTAAAAGGCCAATGATACTGTATGTTGACCAGCCCGAAACCGATCAGTAGTTAGGAACTACTTAGCTTTAACTCAGCACAAACGTAAAAAAATATTTTAGGAAACTGTCCCTGTGTTATAATGACAGATACCGACTACAAATCAGAACTCGGAAATCTTTGCAACCAGTTTCCATTCATAAGCCAAGGTTTTAAAGCTAATATCGTTCCATTCGTGCAGCGCGTAGTGTGTGTCAACAAAAGCCACCCCTCTAGAAACAGCCGCGAGAGCATTTGGTTCCGCTGCGCTTTTACGATACTTCTGAATCTAAATTTAGAATTTCGACCAATAAAGATCGGTCAAAAGAACCGTTAAAACACTCTTGGCCTTTATAAATATTTACAATGTGCTGTGAAAATGAATAGTGAAAAATACTTTCAGACAGTACTGTATTCAATTTTAGCCCTTAAAATGATACAAGTTAAACTGTTATACATAACTATGTTAAAAAATGTTTGATCACTGCAGCATATTTATGCAAAATAAAATGTATTATATGTAAGAAAAAGTGGTATTTACATATTTTTTAATTCAATGTGCACCACATATACCTATGAAATGATAGTTCTTTATTAAAAAGGTACTTTTCTTACACTTGCTTTGGTAATGTAAACATGATTCCAATGCCAGCAAAGCCACATATACTTCAGCACAGACAACCAAGACATCCACAATATCCATCATTATCAAAAATTATCGTTCTCATTACTCCTTCCAACAAAAAGGACTCATCACATTTCCATGCGCTCCCCCCAAAAAAATCACCTTGTGTGCTATTAAATTATAATACATTTTCCAGCATACTGTAAACAAATATCACTTTACATAATTAAGAAAGTAAAAAAGGTTATGAGAAATTCAATGGATATAACATTTCCATTTCCTGTTCACTGCATCCCAACACTGGTGTGATATAAATCGGTGAGAGATAACAAAACACTCAAGTGATTCTAGGAAGTAAATGCTTTTTTTGTAGTCACAATAACACATCAGAAAAAAGGCCTTGCAATATGCTACTGACCATTTCTAGTCTTTGAAAGTGTGTATATCATTCTTGGAAAACTACAGTATTTACAGTTAGTTGTTTTTAACAAAAAGTATTCCATATGCACCGCTCAGGGTTTTTTCTTCAAGTCTTAAATGAAAAAGATCAATGCAATACTAAATTTTTAATAAAGAAAAATACTGACTGACTGATGAAAAAGAGAACTGCCAGAAAATAACGCTTCTTAAAACTAACTTCCCAGAAGTAATTTGGAATTGTTGGTTTCTGATGGGAAGAGATCAGGGGTGGTGGTAGTGGTGGTGTTGCAGCACACAGGCCTTTCCAGGACCACCACAGGTCTGAGGTACTGAAGCTGTTTAATAGCAAGGTCTCCGCACCCAGCCAGGGCTTTGTCCAAGATGGATTTTATGTTTTGGACTGAGTTGAGGTCTCCGGTCACAGCATGGCGCTTCGACAGTGGGGAGTAATTACGTTTGCTGCGGGTCAGAGAGACTCCCAGCTGGTTGTTCTCTTTAACGGAACAACTGCGTCTGAAAGACTCCCGTCTCACTGGACCCTGGTTTTTGTCTTTAGTGGTTGTGTCTTGTATATACTTCAGAAACGAGCTCTCAAAGCCGACTGGTTTATAGGCTGTGATGTCAAAAGAAGGGCTACAAGGCTGAGTGTCTTTCAGGTTTGGTGGTTGTTCAGAGAGTTCGTTTTTCCGTTTTAGAGGCTGGCGTACAGGAGGACTAGGCAGCAAGACAGAGCCATTCAACATTTTCCCAACATCTTTGGAGGGCAGCACATCATGGAAGCCCTCTTCAGTAGTAAAGCGCAGCGAGTATGGTGGTGAGAGATCAACGGTGACAGGACGAAGAAGTGGTTTGATTTTCTCCCAGGATAAACCCTCTGGCTTTGGACTTTTAGGCTTTTCTACAACTGGCACCTCAGAGTGTCCATTGGCGCTTGGCTCGCCATAAAGGACTTCATCCGCAACAACTAGGACGCCGTTTCTCTCAATCGGTGGTGGCTCCTTTGCTTCTTCCTCAGGAAAAGTCAATGGATCTGGTTCCTTCTCCTCATTTGTGTCTGACTTAACAATGTGCGCACCCACGGCCGCAGGCTGCCCTGCGTCTGTGCTCTCTGGCTCAGCCTCGCATTCCAGCTTAAAACCTTCATTAGAGACGCTTGTTCCTGTTGCCGTTAATCTGGCAGAATTCCTCTGGATCAGCTCCTCCAGTTGTTCGGCATTAAAAATAAGTTTATCTTCATTCTTCATGAGATCTTCCCGTCGCATGAAGTGAACTTTCAAGTAGTGACGATGCAGACTTCCCATGTAGGTGACGACGGACTCGCAGTCTTGAACCATGCACGGATAGGCCACTCGCAAACAGCGGTCTTGGCACATCTGCAGAGCTTCTTCATAAGACCTGAAGGTAAACTGACTGTAGCCCTTTCTTTTAGACACTTTTTCTGATGGCACTTTTCTTTCAACCACATCGTCTTTATTAGTTTCCTCAATCAGGGGAGGCACTTCAGGTTCTGGATTCAAAGTCTCAGCCTTAGTAGCGGTTGAATTAGGCTCTTCGTTTTGGGGACTCTGTGGTGCAACAATGACGTTGTTTTGACATCCCGCAACTGTTTTATTGTGAGAGCTCTGAAGTCGTACAACCAGTGAATCATAGTATTCGCAGTGGCTGTAAAGCATGTGTTTTTTTAGGGCCTCGTTGTGGTTGAACACTTTCGTGCAGCCTTCGTATGTGCACTGGATTACCTCTGGTGGTTGGGAGTGGCAGTCCCGGGTGTGTCGTACTAGGCTGCTTCTAAGGTGGTAGGACGCTTTACAGTTGGCAAAGTGACATTTAAATTGGGGCTGAGGTTCATCCAAGTTCGAAAGTGGCCTTTTCTTGGCGGGCTCTTTCCTGATTTCTGGGCTGTGATGTTCATCCTCATCTTTGTCCAATAAAAGCTGAGAGCGATTGTAATGGTGCACCAATTGGAGGTGACGCACAAGGCCTCCCTGGGTGGAAAATGCAGCGTCGCAGTTTTTTGCGACACAATGAAAGGGTTTACTGAACTTGTCCAATATGTAGCAGAGGTTATTTCTGGTTACCACACGTCGGGTTCTGACCTGTTGGGGGGCACCGTCGCTGTTTTCTTCCTTTTTTTCACCGTCGTCATGGTTCTCTGGGTGTTCCTCTGCTTCCTCTTCAGACAGAAAATGATTGTCATTGAAGTCATGAAGGTCAGTATCCATGGAGTTTTTTTTCTCTTGATGGTGCGGCAACTCGTGGACTGCATTCTTTATTTTGACATGATGGTTTGCCAAAGGCTGAGATTTATGCTCAACAACAGACGCGCAGCTTATTTTGTCCACCAAAGTTTGACTCATTTTATGGGTATGAATGTAGTGGACCCTCAGAGCATGTTTCTGTCTGTGGCTCTTGGAGCAAAGATGGCACGCATAAGGTTTAAAAGAAGTAGCTTTTAAAGAAGTCAGTCTTTTTGCTTGTTCAACAGTGCGACCGTGTTTAGTGCTGTAGTGTCTCATTAAACTGTAATTCTGAGCAGTCCTGAAGTCACATCCACTTATCTCACAGATGTATGGCTTGGCACTGGCTAATGTTTGCAAACTGGCTTCATCATCTGCTGCTAAGGTTTCTTCAGTCTCGATGTCTTCTTCAGGATGCGGTGGGGACATTTCAGGAGGCGTTACAGGAGGAGACTTGGCGGGGGCTGTCTGATGAAGGGATAACTGCGATGCATTAGGCTCCAGGCTGGACTGAGAGAGCTCGCTTGACACAATACCAGTGGAAGAATTCAGATCTAGTTTACTGAGCATAAGAAGGATTTCTTTCAGAGCATCGCTTTTTGTCTGGAGGCTCAATGCATTTGTTTCACTGCCATGGGGCAGGGTTGTACGTTCATCGCAAGGCTCGACAGGTTGAAAGTGAGCCGAGGGCTCATTTTGTCCCTTATGTTCAACATCTGGCTCGTTGTCCTTTAGTGCCCCCTTGGATTTTGGGTCTCGCTCTTTGTCGTGCTTGTGTTCTTTATTCTCCAGCTTTAGGTGTTCTGGGTGGGCACATTTCAGATGTCTCTGGACATCTCTGGCTCTGGAAAAGGTCATGCCACATTTCTCAAAGCCACAGGTGAATTTGCTGCCATCGAAACAGACGGCCACCAGCGTCATTGTTGCTTTCGGCTCCTCAGAATCGCAGCTCCCTAAAGAAGAGTTCAACATATCTTCATGAGCGATCTCCTCTGTGCTGTCAGCCCGGCTAAAATGCGGTGGCGCTTCTCGAACAGTGTTGAGGAGTTTCTGCTTTGCCTTCTTCTGTGCCTCGAAGTCCTCTTCTGAGAAGGTGATGTTGTGTGTGGATAAATGCTTTATGAATTCCTTTTTTGACAGATAGTATTTTCTACACTGATCGCTAACGCAGGTAAATGCTGCGTCTCTGAAATGCTGTGCTTCGTGGTGATAAATTTGGCCTAAATCGGAGTAGGTGACATTGCAGCCGCTCAGTTCGCACTCGTAGTTGAGCTGATAGCCGTGGGTTTGTTTGTGTGCGACAAGCTCATTGGATGAGCGAAACTGAGCGCCGCAGCCCATGACCACGCAAGCATAAGGCCGCTCGCCATAGTGGAGTCTTCGATGTTTGCGGTAATGGTACGCCGTGGCGAAATGCCGTCGGCAGAAAATGCACTTCTCTCGCTTGTCTCTCATCTGATGAAAATGCTTCACGTTTTCGTCGCCCTTGTGTTCAGACTTCAAGTGGACGTACAAGTACTTGGAATGCTTAAAAATGCGGCTGCAGCCGGTTCCCGGGCACTGATACTCGTCTCGGTTCTGCAGGTTAAAGTGCTTAGCGATGTATTCGAATGTTACGTGCTCGTCTTCGTCCGCGGGCTTGTCTTTCACCGTTTTGGCTTGTTGCACGATGTGCTGCAGCACGTCTGGATCGTGTGTGGATTTATAATAAGACATTAAGGACGGGTCGATGGTGATCTCCCCGGGCTCGATATCGTCATCCTCGTCCAGCTGTTTCTGTGAACTCTCTTGTTTAACTGCGTTGGAAAGAGGTTCTTCTTCCTCAATGTGTCTTTTCACGTGAGGAACGAGATCCTTCCTGCTCTTAAACTTTTCCAGACACACAGGGCAGGGGTGGCAGCCATCCTGTGCATGCCTTTTAGAGTGGTGGATGATTTGGGTGTCAGCGATCACCCTTTTACATATCCGACAGCAGAATTTATGCTTCTTCTTGCAGGTTCCTGCTGGACTTTCTGATAAATTAGAACTACAGACATTTTCATCTTGCTGTTTGTGACTATCAAGGGTTCCATTTAACCTCTTTTGATCAGACTCAAGTTTAACTGGGAATCCCTGTAGCTCAGGTTGTGAGTCCTTCTCTTGCTTGTCAACTGTCCCCTCCTCTTCACTTTCTGACTCTGGCATTAATCCCAGAAAGGAGCTGCAGTGGTACTTAAGAGTTTTCCAGTCCCAGAATTCAGGATCGAAGGGCCAGTAGGCTTTCAGTACAAGCAGTAACTCGCAGCGCAGCGAGTTGGGAATCACTTCATTTTCCTGGTCATACTTTTGATCAGGACGCAAGTGGAGTTCCTCGAGGCGGCTGAAGACCTCTTGGTTGGGCCCCAGCAGGAACTCTGTGAGCAGACAGGCACGTAACACCTCCAGGTCATCGGTAAGAAGACGAGACACTGTCTTGCAGATTGAGATCCTAGTTTCTGTGTCATCCTGCTTTGGAAGTTGAAGGGCTTTGACACAAAGCTCTACTGAGGCAGGCACCCCAATCTCCTCTGCCTGAAACAAGGAGAATAATAAACACTCAAACTCCCATAAAAAACCATAATTTATATATTTTGCATGTGATTCACACATAACTTGTATTACATCTTAACCATTTATGATGTGCTGGAAACTGTAGTATTTATACCCGTCTGTGTACTTCAAACACTTCATTCTTGATTCATGATTCCCTACACTGTGGAACCTATGGCTGGCTTTTTAGAGATCAGAGGCCACAACCGTTTCTCCTTACTTGTTAGACAACCATCATTCATTCCAGGCTGCTGTTTCAGCGGTGGTGATACGAATGCCGAAAGAGACTGGTGCTGGACTCACCTCTGTCTGAATAACACGAACCAGAGAAAGTAAATGGTCAACGGTCTTGGCAATAGCACCGAGCTGAAGGCATCTATCCAGAAGAGACATCAGCGAAGGGTCGATCCTCCTCTGAAGTTTACTCCATAAGAGAGTCAACTCCCTTTGAATTCAAAGCAAAGAACAAAACCAAAATCATTCTTGTGATTTTTTTTGTTTATATTCAACTCACAATTTAGACAGTTCACTTATTTGTTTATACAGTTAAAGTGCTGACCATGAGCAGTAAAGGCTCTGCTGCTGAAGCTGCTGGGTCAGAAAAGTTGTGCACAAGATGTATGCTGTGTTTTCTTCTCCCTCCGTCTCCAAATTACACGTGATCTCCAGGACGTCCTTACAGTCCAGCCTGGATATCTAAAAAAAGAGAAAATTGAAAGAGCTAAGAATTGAAGAAAATAACTTCTTAACAGGTAACATCATTTATGCAAACATTTGAATTATTGTTTAGGGCTTCATATAAACCTTAGGATCTTCTAAATCCGTTTGGAACTATTTTTTATTAGGTCACAAAATTTGAAGACGCTGATACACTTGTTTGTGTCTTTGTTACCCTTTATAACACCTTTCATGGGAATTCTTCATCACCAGAATTTATGCTGTGACTAATTTTGGCTGCTGCAACGTTTCAGTAACTGAACATTAAAATTTGCACAAATGACTAAAAGAACAAAAGCTAAAAAAAAGTGCAAATAGCAGCAGGATTTCTTTTGTCTGCAGAGATAATGCAGCAGGATAATAAATTCAACAAAAGAGAGAGAAAAGGGAAGCATGCAACAGCAGCTGCTCAGTTTCAAAACCCAAACCTCTGATTACCATTGTAACCTCCCAACAAAGCAGGGCAAAGAAGGAGCGTGAAATAGAGATATGAAGCCATCGGGAGAGCAGCTAACCACGAAACAACTCTGATTTTGGGCCACTTTACTATTAAAAGAAAGCAGCATGCACAGTGAACCTTATAAATACTGTACAGAAAAGATCTTTGACTTGGCTCTTAAAAGTCAAAGTCAAATGAGAAGCTTAGAGTCTGAAGATTAGGCTTTCAGAAGAAAGGTGGTCTATCACCAATCTTTTTTCTCTGTAAATGAGGAGAAATTAAAACAGAAGCTAAAAGACCTGAAAGACCAGACCATTGTTATGTCACTGGAATGAAAAGAGAAATAAAATTCCTGGTACATTTCACTGATTAATTCTCAATATTTTGAGAAACGGAATCACAAACTGTGTTTTTGAAATGCTTTTCTGGTGAGACAGCATCTATTTATATCTTTGATCAAGTGATGACATCTATTTTTAGCATGTTCTATATCTAATTTGGAAATGTGCACAGACTTTTTATTTAGAACTAATAAACATTTCCTATCATGAGGAAGCAAAAACTTCTAGCACGGAAATCATATCCAGCTGATACCGCTCAGCATGTCCTGATAAAACTCTTTCCAAAATAAATACCTCCATGATGGCTTCTTCATTCGGAAGCAGATGACAAAGCAATGAGACGTAAGTGTGATGAAATGTAGCCTGGTTGGAGATGAAGCTGCATTCAGTGCACGCTTTGGCCAGCACCACCGCCTTGGCTATCTCGCCCATCTTCTGCAGGTGTTTGACCCGCATTTCCATGAAGCCCTCGCCCTCCAAGCTGATTAATGCTTCCACTGGCAACAAAGAAAGTCTGGTTATGGAGGGTAGTGAGAAGTCGCCACCTGAGGACCTAAATGGCTCCGCTAAACTGACCTTCTTCTGCACTGGTGGGTTGGCCAGTGAGGAGGGAAGTAAGGACAGAGTTGCTCCACGCTCCACCCTCTCCTGTGATCTGAAGTAATGCCTGGAGGTCTGTGCTGCCATACTGTAATAATGTTTCATGGGCAAACTGCAAAAGAAAAGAGACTGTTCATTTTTTGCATTGATTCTAACATGCAAATCATTTCATTCTCTGAAGCAAAGCTGGGCTATTTCATGATAAATGTCAATTTTAATTGTTTGCAGTGAATCTATCCCTCACATGCCCGTGGAGCTATTTTAGTAAATCACAATGCTGCACCTGAACTGAATGATGAAACTGAACCCAGGCCTCAAATGGGATTTCATTCTCAGGCACTGACAGTAACAGTTCGAAACAGCTCCTGCAAGACACAAAGTTGATATTTACAATCACCTCTGACAAGCTGACAGACATTGAAGAAAGAGGTCATCAGTGACAAAAAAGTTAGCATTTCCCCTCTATTCAGAGCCAAAATGAACATAAATAAATAAGAAAATGAAAAACTAAATATTTGTCATTCTGGAGCACCTATATTCTATGAAATCTAATGAAGTTTAGCAACATCTGGGTTTCCTGATACTCTAAAACCATCATCTCATTTTGTGCTCATCTTTTTATCTGGGTTACAAGGGCAGCTATTTCAACAGGGAGGCCCAAACCGTCCTTCCTCTCCCCAGCCACTTTTTACAACCCCTCTGGGAGCTCACTAGAGCGCTTCCAAGCCAGATGAGAGACGAAATCCCCCCAGTGCGTCCCAAGTATGCCCTAATCAAACAGCTGCCACATGTGAATTCAACACCTGAAGTTGACGGCAGCCCTTCTCTCTGCTTTGTGTGTCATGTAGTAATTAGGAACCAGAGCACATCTGTCCTTGAACCTGCTTATCATCTAATTGCCGTTTTCTTTGTTAAAATATCCATTGTGGGTTGAATGGATAAATCAAACTCCATGTTCTGCCTTTCTACATCCTACTTCCTTCCAACTTCTTACAATTAGATTCTTTTTACCCTGGAAGCACATGACATGAATACAACTCACGTAAAGAAATGCTAAATATATACCTCATGCAAAGCACCAGCAACTTGCAGGTGGAACATTTGCTCTCAAACATTTAAATACTAAAGAGGTCGTATGCAAAAACTGCCCAGTACTCACAAAGCTAGCCTCTTCAGAACAAGAGCTACTCTGTCGGACTCCGCAGTGAGGAGGGACCGGGCTGCCGCAAAACAGTTTATGGACAAACAGTAGGCCTCAAGAAGAGGAAGACCATGCTCGATAGAGTTCCTGCTCCCAGCATAGTGCATCAGTGCCTATAAACACAAACAAACAGGAAAATGTAAAGAGTGAGGAATAACATGAGGGAAATAAATGAGATATCTGTCAGGGTGAAGAGGGGTTATCCATCTGGGGAGAGACCCACCTTCACCTAACTGATCCCAGCTGAAAATCTCTCAGATGTGAAATGCTACTGATTGGGTCTAATGGGACACAATTTTACAGAAAAAGATGGTCCTGAAGCCTTTTAATAGTGTGCTGTAGACAAAATAAACTGGGGTTCAAGCACAAACACGCTCCTCTATCACAGTGTGTGTTATAATATCTGTCCATATTCCCCCTTCTAAAGATAAGTAAAATTAAAATGCCAATAGAGATTTGGAAATCAATTCTGAGACCTACTGATTCAAAATTTGCAATGAAAAAAAATGCTTTAATGACTGATGTTTAAATAGTGCTGGGATCTCTCCCCCAACATGGGGGTCTAGTCAGTTCAACACCTTGGATGGAGTGAGATGCATTAAATCGGGTTTGTTACAACCTCCCTGGAGTACTATTTATGAAACGGTAGGAACCATGCTAGATGGGACCAAACCAAATCCCTGACGTCTTAATCCACAGTACACCCTCAAAACGAGCAAAAACTAAGGTCTTTAGACAACTTGTCCTTTGAGAGTGTACTAATTACATCCAGACAACTTCCAAACTGATCAAACATAACCATAAAACCAGTTGGATATTGCTGCTTAATAGTGACACAGTGCAGGTTGCAGGGATTAAAGGTCAAAGGGCTGCTGGCTAATGTGTAACTCAGTGTAACTGAGGCACGATACATTGTCTGAAGCACATTTGAGTATCTAACCAATTTCAACATCAGACAACTTAAATGGTGGAATAGAGCGTTCATGCTTTCATTTCCCGCACAACTTTAATTCTCTGGGTGACAATCACACTTACAGTCTATCTGAGCATACGAATAAATGCGACGTTGCTCCACTGATTTTGGACGCTGCATCAGATTCAAACGTGAACGAAGGCACAAGTATGAAGCGCAAATTTTGGCAAATTTAAGACAGATGCGCCCCGCCCCACACAAACGCACGAAAATACGGACCATAGCATGTGCGTGCAAAGATATTTAAAACTTCGTCTTCGTAGAGAATGGGTGATAATGGGAAGGCAGGTCATTATGTCATTAAAAGTAACCCGAAGCAGCGTGCATGGTTTTCCTACAACGGGAATTGTTTTTGACAGGTAAATTGCTCTGTGAAATGATATGCAGACGCGCGTATGAACAATAACACACACGGCGCTATATTGCTCCCCGCTTGTCCACAAACCCTGCACGTTTTCGGGCAGCTAGCGAACCCGCAGCCGATCCAGATAAGAGTGAGGGCGGCAAATGAAAATGAAAACAAATCGTGGCTGAGCTAGCGATATTAGCCATGCGGTAGCTTGAAGGTAGCATGTACACATTACCTGACAGAAGTTGTCGCAGTACTCTGCCGAGGATGCAACGGATATATCTTGTTGCCTGAGCACGTCTTCAAAGGCTCTCAGCGTTGCAAGCAGTGTTTCCATTGCAACCAGAGTGTCCTCAGTCGTGTCCAGGGCCCGGCTGCTCCATTCGTTCTCTGGTTCGACATTATTCTCCGCCATCTTCGCTCTCCACCAAAGCGCGTATGCAGTAGAGTAGAGTCTGATAACGCCTTCACTGACTGTCGGAATATTTAAAGACGACTGACAAACTTCTCGCTACAATACACAAGAGGCCCCAGTTTGTTAAAATCTATTTTTCAGTGTGTTTATAACTGCTCTTGAAAGCTGAGGTAGCGATGAAGGTATTGGTTATTGCTGCAGATTTTAAATCATTTTAATTCAATTCAGTTGGCTCTTTGAGTTGTCAGTTTGGAAGGTTAGATTTTATAAGGCTTTTTCTCTCACATGTTATCCCTTAAAATGTAATCTTTTTGTTGGTGCATAAATTATTTAATTAAATGACAGTACTTTTATTCTAATCGAATCTCAACGCCGTTTGCCTGCAACAGTTCTGATGGGCACATAAATGCAACACAAAGGTAACGAAAGAGCATTAGCAGGTCACTATTCTTATTTTCGCATTTATTCTAAGAAATTTTTAAACTACGTCGATGACCATTTTAAACTCATATTTTTTTTATATATATTTAACTTTGGTTTGGCTTAGCAACATTATAAATAAGTTAAAATAATATAATTTGTCTGTAATTCATAATTCTGTCTTATTATCAGATTTTTTTTCTCCAAACTATTTTATCTATCTATCTATCTATCTATCTATCTATCTATCTATCTATCTATCTATCTATCTATCTATCTATCTATCTATCTATCTAACTAACTGATTGGCGCCACCTAGAGGTGTAACTCTGGTATAACGCCACGGTCTTTAACCCGGAAGTACAATTGTTTCCTCTTAGCCACACGTGTGACAGTAAGTAAACAGAAATTGTTGTACGGGCGACTTCTATAAGTATATAACGTGTATTTATGACGTTTGTTCTGACATTTTAATATAGCTGGATATTTTACTACTCTGATAATGATTTGTTGCGAAATTATCATTCTCCGATACATAACTTTGTACATTTGGGCTTTTCGTTCTCAACAGGCTTGTTAAGATTGACTTGTGGGTATAGTTTACACATGGATACATCGTGTCATTGTACTCAGCTTTGCTTTTTTATATAGCTTTGTAATATATTAATCTTGTGTCTCAATTGTGTGTTTTCCTTGTGGTATGACAGACTGTTTCGTCAAATCTACCATGGGGAAATCTAAACAAACGGGTAACCACAACAATGGCAGAAAGAAGAACATTGCTAAAACTTGGAAAACGAAGCGCAGAACCAAAGACCTGGATCAGATCCACTCCGATATGAAGCCAGACATTGCAGCAAAGCTGCTACATCAAGAAGTGGACTATGACGTCACAGGCTGCGCACAGCATTACTGTTTACACTGCGCGTAGGTTTTATTTTTAAATAGAAGGTTTTGGGCTCCTTCATTAATGTCTTGCAAAATAAATCCTGCTTTTGAATGTCCACTTAACCTGTGAACAACTCATATCTTGCAGGCGATATTTTGTGGACATGAAATCGTTAAAAGATCACTTCAAAAGTAAAGTGCACAAGAAAAGGTAATACAATATATGTATGCCACCGATAACTAAGACTATGACGTTATTATTAAATATTTTTCTCTGTAGGCTGAAACAGCTCAGGGAGGAGCCCTATACTCAGGAGGAAGCAGAGAGAGCTGCAGGTATGGGGTCATACATCCCTCCAAAGACAGTGGAAGTGAAGACACAGTCTGTGGAAGAGGACATGGAGTAGCTGCTTATATCTGTGCTGGACTGATAAACAAAATCTCAACCTAGCTGTAAACCTAACTTGGAAGCATTACCATTGAACTTGGTAATGTATAGTGCAACTTATAAATGGTCCATGTAAATATTGCATGTATGGTATATCAAAATGTGGAATGCCAATAAATTTTAACATTGACATACAAAGAATTCCTTTTTTTGGACAGTATCAGATATATGTGCCACATTTCACTCTGAAATTGGTGAAATTATTGTTTAAATCTGTAATTAAATATGTAAATTTGTAGTTTAAATATGTAATTGATGTTTCACTGGGGGGAAAAAAATCCTGGAAGAACAATGCTAACACCATCCCATTACATAACAAGCAGCTCACCGGCGTCTGACTCACCAACCTATTGTGACTTACACCCGTACGAACATCATCAAAATTTATTTGAGTCCATTATCATCTCCAAAGACATTTCACTAAAGTTTGTTCAAAACTTTTAGAATTATTTTAACAGGAAAACAAGTGCCTGTTATCACCTTGGCAGAAGTAATCATTGCTGAATCAAAAATAAGGAAACTTCTGGTTGTTTCTCATCTTGCCTCATCTTCTTAACCGCTTTATCCCTTTTGGGGTCATGGGGAAGGTAAACAATGGGCGAAGGCTGGGTCCATCCCTGGATGAGTTCATTGCAAGGCCCTATATTAGCTTTTGTGGGTTTGGTACCTTGCTCAAAGGTACCTCAGCAGTGCTCTGAAGTCATTCTGGCACCTTCCCCTAATACCAGAACACCTTCCATGTTTTGTCTGTACTGGGGCTCGCACTAACATCCCTTTGCTTCTCAGCCCACCAGACCGAGCTACCAACACCCCTACTTCCGGTTATTGTTTCAAAATAAACGAATTAGTGTCCTCGAACCGCAACTCTTGACACGTTTAAGCCAAATTTGCTATAGTGTATATAGTGTTTATATATGTATATTATTGTTGCATTAAATAAGTACCAATAAATAAATAAATAAATACCAATTTACTTTTACTTTGAAATTGCAACCATATCCGTTTAGCTCTTGGTGTCGTTTGTTCTTTGACGCATCTGAACCGCAGCCAATGGTTCGACATTGGTAGGGGGTGAAATCTGTGCAGCTAAAGCTAAGGTTCCATAGCGTCACCACGGGATGCAACAGCTGGGGAAGACACAACACACTCGGATAAATCATTTGCTGGAAAATTCACAATCCGAAGGACACCTTTCTCACCGTCATTTCATGACAATGCCGTCATCACAGTAGCCGCCGCTGAGATCCAGGATGGCCGCAGACGTGGATAAAAACACCCCCGAAAATGGGAGCAAAACCCCGCCGCATGCTGGGAATGCGAACCCGGGCTCTAGATCGTGGATCTGCAAGGGGCTGTGGACTCTCATTCTTGTGACTGCCGTTCCACTATTTGCCTTCGGGGTCAAGTATTATCAAGATGCCCACCTCTTGAAACGTCACGTAAGCCACACATCTGAAACGCAGTTGTTTAATGTTGTATTTGTTGAGCATATCGAGTAAAAGTCTTGTAAAATTCTTGCAAAACAAATGTGTTTTATACTGTAAAACAAGGTGCATTGCATATGTATGTTAATGAAGTTTGGCAGTCTGATTAATGGTGGAGGGAGTTTTCCCACATCTGCAGTTTTTGCACCCCTGTTTCTTTTTATGAGTGGGGCGGGACTGTGCCACAGCTGGTTAAACTCAACTTGCTTTAATCCAAGCTTTTATTTGACTAGAGAGGGTCTGAAGTTTAGAAACTCCCACCCACCCTCCCCTCCATTGTGTAAGGTCTTGCAGACACGCATCTGTCTGGAAAGGTCTGATTGAACATGTGCAAGGAATCTGTGGCCTCCGGGCTGATCTCTATCCAGCCAGCTAATGCTGAATGAGTGCTCGGACTCACATGGACACAGGACAGAAAAGCACATTTGTACATTATTTCAAGAGATCCAGGTCACTGTCCCAGATTTCAGGCTGTATTGAAAACCCATGATGCTTGTGTAAATGAGGACAAACGTGTATGTTCTTCCAATAGGAACAGAGCATTCGAACGCTGGGCGCAGAGGGACATTTTCTTTTCTCTTCCTTAGACATCGACCATGACCTTTATCTCAGCGCAGAGGAGTTTAAACCTATAGCTGAGAAACTGACAGGTATGCCGCTTCTCCTGTTATTGCCCTTTTGAATCTCACCTACACGCCTGAGAGGATTTTTCCTTTTGGCCTTCTGAAGGAATCCTACCCCCCGTAGAGTTTGAGGAGGAAGAGACAGATGAACTCAATGGAGAGACATTTACAGTGGAAGCCATGATGCAGCCTCTCATCCTAGACTCCATGACAAAAAGCAGGGATGGATTTCTTGGGGTATGATGATTTCTTATTTTCTTTTGGTGCTAGTTAACACATTGGAGAGCCAAACTTTTTAAAAGTAGTGGCACATTGGCTTGGTTTTTGGGTGGTAACTGGAGTTTATCCTTCCTCTGCAGGTGTCCCACAGCTCTCTGAGCGGCCTGCGCTCCTGGAAGAGCCCAGCAGTGCCTTCTGCTTCCTTCTCCGCCAGACAATTCAGGGTTTTCTTACCTCCAAAGAATAAGCTGGAGGTAGGAAACACGTGGTGGCTTATTCCCAGCGAGCTCAACATCTTCACCGGCTACCTGCCCAACAATCGTTACCATCCTCCCTCGCCGAAAGGCAAAGAGGTATTTGTAAAGAGCACTCATGGGTCCCTGACTGGAGTGTGTTTATTAACGGGTGTTGCTGCCCCATTACAGGTTCTCATTCACTCCTTGTTGAGCATGTTCCACCCTCGGCCCTTCATCAAGTCTCGCTTTGCCCCTCAGGGCACCGTCGCCTGCATCCGTGCCAGCAATGATTTTTATTATGACATCGTGTTCAGGTGAGGAGCCCCCTGGCAGGCAGCATCAACACAATGAATATATTTATGTCCCACTGACGCTAAACGTGTGCATATTTTCAAGCTGAAGGAAATTCAGTGGCGACCAGGAAGAACATGAGCCATTATAAGTTGGCAGTAGTGTTGAAAAGTGCATGTAAATAAGCTGATGACACATTGAAATCAGGGGGCAAGTTCATTTACTCATTGATGCAATTTTCCTCCTGCAGAATTCATGCGGAATTCCAGCTCAACGAAGTTCCAAACTTCCCTTTCTGGTTCACCCCTGGGCAATTCACTGGCAACATTGTTCTGTCCAAAGACGCGTCCCACGTCCGACAATTCCGCCTCTATGTCCCCAACAACAGGTGAGTCTGTGGCATGAGATTGCTGCTCTAAGTGTCTTTGTCAGTGACTTCATTGTGATCTGTCCCGTTCCCAGGTCGCTAAATGTGGACATGGAGTGGTTGTACGGTGCCAGCGAGAGCAGCAACATGGAGGTTGATATTGGATATCTGCCACAGGTACAGCTGCAGGGACGGGTGTCTCTGTTACAGCAATGATGTTTCACCTCAGGGAAGGGAGTTTCCTGACGTAGGAAGCGTATGTGTCCACAGCTGGAGCTGCTGTCATTGGGCCCGTCCACACCCACTGTTATCACAGATGAGGAGGGTAATGTCATCGACAGCAAGGACAGCGGCGAACCGATCCAGTTTGTCTTCGAGGACATCCACTGGACATCGGAGATCAGTCATCAGGAAGCTGCTCAACGTCTGGATGTTACCTTCTACCCATTCAAGAGGGTAAACACCCATTGTTTATTCAGCACACAGCAGAGTTTAACCCAGGAGATCACTTTTTCGGCCGCTCTTTTCCAGGTGTCCTACCTGCCATTCTCAGAGGCCTTTGAGCGAGCTGAAGCAGAAAATAAACTGGTGCATTCCATTCTGCTCTGGGGAGCATTAGATGACCAGTCCTGCTGAGGTGAGAAAACTTATGCAAAACCTTTACAGAGACTCCAGTTACAGCACTAATATCTATCTGCCCTCTGTAGGTTCGGGGCGAACTCTCCGGGAGACAGTCCTGGAAAGTTCGCCCGTCCTGGCCCTGCTCAACGAGAGCTTCGTAAGCAGCTGGTCTCTGGTCAAAGAGCTGGAGAGCATGCAGGTAAAAATCCCGTGACCCAGTTCTCTGTACTTTGTTTAAAAGTAGAGTTTTTCACAACCTATTTGTCGTCAGTGTATTCAGGGTTTTTTTTCCTCTCAAACAGGCTGACGAGCAGAACCATGTGTTGAGTGAAAAGGCCCGATTACACCTGGAGAAGTACAGCTTCCCTGTGGAGATGATGGTGGCGCTGCCTAATGGAACTATAGTAAATATTTTACCTCTTGTGCAAGTAAAAAGTTGTTATAACATTTATAGATGGTCAGAGATTTTGAAAGCCTGTTTGTAGGTGCTTGTGCTAGGCTAATATTAGATTAGTAGTACTAGTTCCGATCTTTTTTTTTAGAGCAAATTCTTTGATTCTGCTCAGTTCTACTTTGAACACTTCATACAGCTTCAGGGCGTATAAATCAAATTATGCATGTACATTTACAATCTGTGACTGGTTCTAGGTCCACCACATCAATGCCAACTTCTTCCTGGATCAGACAGCCATGAAACCAGAGGAGGATGGCACGCCCTTCAGCTTCTCGGGCGGGTTCGAGGACCCTTCCACTTCCACTTACATCAGCTTTCTAAAAGAGGGACTAGAGAGAGCCAGGGCGTACATGCCACAGTAATGTTCATGCAGAGGAAATGATTAGTAATTCCTCGGGGACCCTTAATAAGGAAAAAACCCTCCAGTGCTTTTTCAGCTCCTGAAAAAAACATTTTGGCCTTCTCTCATCTTTGTTACTATTTATTGTGGTATCTCTTTTGGTTAGTGTTTGGGTTTTTTTTTACAGGATAACTGTGGCCTCCTAAAGCTATTGTTACTGACAGTGTGGTATATTTTAAGATGCTGTGGTTTTTACAGTGAGTAGCAGCATAAATCAACCAGTCTGTAGCTGCAGACAAATGGATGCAAATCCATCATAACACTCAGAAACACATAATCCTCTCCTCTATTCTGGGGTGCAATATTCAAACGAGGAGCGAGTTTGAACACTGCTGAGCGTACCCAGAGAGGGAATGTGGGCGGGTGATGCCTTTTCAGTCATGCTTGAGCAGTTTGTGAAGATGTTGTCTTAAAGCTCTCTGTGCTGGGCAGCGTCTGATGTTTCTGCTGAAGCCTGCTGTAGGAGAAACCCTCCTCCACCTCGGGGCACTAAAGCAGGGAAGACTCAATACAACTGTGGTACTTTAAAACTAAAGCTTTGTTTGCTGTTTGAATGAGTATTAAGGATTTGACTGATTTTTTTTTTAAGCCAAGGACTTACTACTACGTAGAATAAAGAAATCTTTTCCAGATGACAGTGTTGTTCTTTTACACTTGTGACTTAAAAAAAAAAGTCACAATCTCTGGTGAACCGCTTGCCTCATTTCAGATTTAGCAAACATGTAAATTGTAATTTACTAAATGAGTAAAGGTAAAAATGTGTTCTTTTACAAAAGAATCCTCGCTCATATGTTATTCATTGACCAAACACAGACACTCCAAACGAAGAAATTTGAAATGCAGCCTTTTATTGACTTGTGGTCTTTTCAGGGGTCAACCAATCAGTCACTTGCATTGTATTTCAGGTTTTAATTGGACAGTGCATGTGCAGAATGTGCATGTGCAGATTTAAATAGAGAAATCGACTCAAATGAGCGGTCATGCATTACTTCAGATCACAGGCACACATATAAAGTTACTTATTCACATTAAGAGCAAAGTGCAGTGTCTAGGACGTGTAACCTTTTCCATTTAAAGACAAGGGCTCGGTCCAGGTTCGTGAAAGTTCAGCTTTAGCAGTCTGGCAGCCAAACCCACACAAATGAGCACACCGTGAAACCATCCACTGTCTAAGTTCCTCCACGCCGGGAGGCTGCTGAGATCAGCTTTGTTCGCTTCATTTCAGCCAGTAAAATCCACTGAACACCGATACACCCAGCACTTGAGGGGATGAAGCGGCGAATTAACAGATGTATGTGTTAATGATCAGGGACAGAGTTGATCGGTGGTGACGGTGCAGGTGGAGGCGACCACGAGTGTGTCTTCAGCTGAACGTCCAGGCCTCCAGATCCATGATTCGAAAGTCATCGGTTTCTGAGAGGCAACAGTTGTTGAAGGTGAAGCAGGGGCTGCTGCGGCCGAGATACAGATTCTCATCCACCCACAGACCAAAGTGACCACTGATGAAAGAAAGTACAGTCTTATTGGTCCACGCCTCCACATTTTGGACTATAATGTAAAACCCCAATAACAACCTTTTTATAATGATCAGAAAAATTGTCAAATTCTGAGCTTAAAGTTAAAGAGAGAATGCTGGAAAAGGGGCCATTACCTGCCTCCACCAATAGCAAAAGAGTCCAGGTCTCCTTTAACAAAAAATGAATTCTCTCCAGTCCACCTGAAGCACTGTTGCCAAAACAAAAAGACACCTTTAAATTTCAACTCCTATTTAACTACAGTAGCACTTCATGGAGGACGTGGGTCGGGTGGCGCACCTTGTAGCGAGGATGCAGCATGAAGAGGAAGGTTTCTCCTGTGCCATAGAACGTCTCACTGGGCCTTAGGGGGTGGGAAAGGAAGGCCCCGAATATCTTACATAAAAGAGAAATGGCACCAAAACACTGTTAATAATAATGGGAGTAAAAAATGGTTATTAAATGTAAAATACTGTCCAGAGGCATCTTTATATATGTTATCGGCCTCATTTTTAAGCAATAGTATTACTTTCATAACATTCAATCTACCTCATCAAGAGCATCCTTAATGACAATTAGCACAGGAGAGTCTGAGGCACTGAGCTTCCTGTACAGGGTCTTCAGGCTGGCACCATGGCGGGATGTACTGTAGGCCAGGTTCCAGGTGTGGCCGATTGTCCTGGGGGGAAGCTCCTTTGATAACTGAGAAAAATGAACAAAACTGAGAAAAAATAAAAACCTTGGTGTCCTTGTACCTTTCCCCACTACCAGAGCACCTTCCAAATTTTGACTGCACCCAGGGCTTCGATCAAGAGCCCTCTGCTTCCCACCCGGGTCCCCTACCGATAGATCTATCACCACCCCACGAGCTACCACTACCTCACTAAGCTACCACTAGCCCTGTTTGAAAGATTTGAAAACAAATTGATGCTAGTTCATACAGCAACATTTGTTAAATATTTACATGTCCCTAACTTCGGATGAGCTGACTGAACCAACATCAAAATAGGACTTGTTAACATATTTGTGTAGGTTGTCATTCATCCAGATCATAGTTGGTTTTTTTTCCATTGAAGTCAACCAGAGAGTCCACTGGACTGTTTAAAGAAACTGAAGGACATCTCGAGTCTCAAAAGAAATTCTTCCAGCATGTTTTCCATCATCGCAGACTCAACAAAAGAGTTGGTTTCTGTGCATCACTCACCTCTCTGATATGCGAAGCTTCTAAAATGTCACTGCTCTCTACGATATTACTGAGACCTTCAGGGTCCCTGTCTTGGACCAGGCTTAGTTTGTCCCTGCTGTCTTCCATCAACACCATCTGCGCAAGGAATTATTAAATATTATCAAATCTTTTCAAGTAAACAGAGAAGGTGCATCTATGGAACGTTTGTTCTTGTTTACTGCCCAGTGGGAGAAGACCGAACCCGCTTACCTCCCAGTCCTCTCCTGAGCTCCGAAGCCTGTGGCATACCTCCTCTTCCTCCTCCTCCTCCTCTTGCTCCACCTCATCCTTGTCCTCAATGAGGACAAACTCCTCTTCATCACGGTCAGCTTCCCCCTCCTCCTCCCCTCCCTCGAGTATGCACAAGTCTGGTCGACAGCGTGTAAGGTAGGCGTAGAGCTCGTCTGAGCTGCAGAGGCAAAGAGTGAACTGTTCTTGTAAAGGAGCGACTTATAACCGAATCTATTAAAGTAAAATAATTTTTCCCTCTTGAATGCTGTGAAAGTATAGGTGCAGTACATGAGTGACTGATTTACTTTTACATGTTACCTTTGTAATGTTTTGACAATGTTCACTGAGAGCTGAGTGAAAGTGAATATTCAACTGAAGAAGGCAGGAGTATTTACAGGAGCAGTTAAGGAACGGGGAGCTGTTGCAATATTAAACACCGGCCCAGACGTGTAAGCACGGTTCACTTTCCCTTAGTTATCTCACCTCTCCTGTGAGAGAGCAAGCCAGGCGTCCTGTTTGCGTGATGTCTTGGCAGAGCCTATCTGAAGGGCTCCTGCACCTCTTTTCTTTCCCGCAGGCAGCTGAACCCGCAGCCGCACAAACATCAGACCGCCGGGGCTGCCGGTAGACGACCTCCGGGGTGCTGTGAGTGAGCAGACAACCAACAGTTGTCATGGGGAAATGAAGAAAAGGTGATAAACTATAATCGCCGACTGGTTCACATTCTTACCTGCAGTCTCTGATGGTTTTGTTTCGACCGTGTGCTGCGTGCTGACGGTTCCTGGACCTCCAGAGCAGAAGGTGGCAGTGCTGCTCAGAATACCCAGAGAGCCCTCGGCATGGATCCCACCAAGCTCCCCCTCAGCTTCGTCCATGTCCCTGCTCTCAGCCTCCTCTTCCTCCCCAGAAACTTCTTTGGTCTGCCTTAGAGCCAGACCAGATAACTCTGAATGGACGGACTCCAAAGCTGGAGTCGACTCCCCATTTTGCTTCAGAAGGCCGTAGGCTTGCCTCTTCAACTGCTGGAGGATTTTCTTTCCTTTTTTCCTGAGACACAAAACAAATCTAGAGTGTGAATCAGCCCGCGTGGCTGTTTGAGAGGAGTAAAGCATTGCTGACCTCTGCTGGGATGTGTTGAAGTGAATATGGGAGATGTCAGAGAAGAAGGAAACAGAAGTCAGACTGTCAACAGAGCACGACAGGAGATATTCCTCACAGCCGTGTTCTTTCACCAGGGGGTGAGTCTTACACGGGTCAAAGAAGATCTTATTAGAGGTCACCAGCAGGATACCTGAAACCACACCCTGATGCAGAAAACCACTGAAGTCAGTCCAGTCAAAGCGAATAACACAGGATTGGAGGACAGTGAAGGCCTCTCGCACCCACCTTACGGTCTGTGATGTAGCGGCAGAGCAGTTTGAGGTACTGAACGGCCTCTGGTCCCTCTCCCTCACAGAATTCAGGTGGCAGAGCCAACAAGCAGAGCTGTCCGTCAGGCATTGGTACCGCCTCCACATCCTGTCAACATGTCCATTTTTACAACAATTACAGATGAGCTGACAAGTTGGACAGTTTTAATCTGAAAGCTAGTGATGCTAATTATTTCTAATTTCCTTGTTTTTAGATGTTTCCTTGACATCTAAGCTTTTAAGTAGCTGAATGATCATGAAGAGAGAATCAATGATATATTTAAAAGCATATAATATACAGTACAGCACATGGTTGAAAATAAACACATAATGAAATGTATGTCTGATATCTTTGATGCCTCCTGTACCTTAATTTCAAACAATATGCAAGCTATAAAATGAAATATAAAAACAGGCATATTTTGGATGCAATCTCAAACTAGATCATTTCTATTTAGATTAAATTGCAACAGATTTGCTAATATCACATTAAGTGGTGCATTAATGCAACATTTTGCTGTTGTAGTAAACCTTGTTTCATATTGTTTACTGTGGTGGACCACAACTTGGAATCATAAGATAATGTGAAAGATCATGAGATGAGCTGAGGAGTATCATCTGTGATTCTGAGAAGTAACAGTAACATAATTCAGTTTTAAACTGATTTTTAGGCTGCACATTTGTGACAATGGGTCTCAACTTGGGAAAAAGCCATAACTACAGATTTAATCATTACAGCTCACACACTTAATGTAGCAATTGTTAGATTTTGTTCAAGACTGTCAGTTTAACACCTTAAATAACTACACTGTCAGGCAAGTAGTGAAGTATATAAAGTTCACCATTAGCAGTGGCAGAACTACAAATCTGTCTTCAGGCAGAGAGCTTTGCCCTGAGCGCACCTGTCCTCTCGTGCTGCTCTTGTCATGCTTAAAACTTAGAGCAAATTCTTCCCCAAATTGTTTTGTAAAATAATCAGTGAAAGGGTTTACCCCCCAGAAGTTCTACTCACCAGAAGTTTATCGTAGTCAGATTCTGGTAAAGGGGACTGAGGCTGAGCAGCGAGTGTGTTGTAAGAGTCTGAAATAGTCTCCTTTGTTTGCTGAACCTGCGCGTCTGCATCCAGTTCTGGCTGAGATGATCCTTGAATATTAGCACCTGCCTGTGAGACCGGAGTGGAAGCCATGAGAACACTGACACTAGGTAAAATGGGAGGCTACTTCCTCTTTTAACAACCTGTTTTTTTCTCTACTTCTCTTTGTTTGCAGTAGCATCTTGGTTGCATGTGAAACATGAGGGTTGTGAAGAGGGAACTTATGTACGCAGTTACAACATATGATATTTGACTTTAAGCTATCAAGGTGTAAAGGATATCAGTTTGCTAATAAAAAGAGACATTCCGAGGGATATTGACGATCTATCATCACATTTCCTGCTGAGACCTGAATGCATTCAGCCGTCCTGTTTTGCATTTCAAATCTAGTCCACAGCAGCATGTGAAAAACTTTGCTGCTCCTGTATCTGATTGTGCAATGAGCTGATCTGTACCTTTCTAGGGATGAAGTCACCACCAAAGGAGGAAAAAGGTGAGGAATAGTAGGGGGTAAGGTGACCCATTTTCCCCTCTTCCACTGAGGATGCATCAGTTGCATTAAACGGAGCTGCAACAGTGAACACTGTGTCCCCAGGGAGACCCTAAAAGAAGATACACCAAAAAAACATCAGCTCCACCAGTCTAGATACAATACGCACCATGGCAACTGCAACCCTGCACTGGCAGAACAATGGATGGAAAAAGAAGAGGGCACATAAGTCTGGATTATAACTTAAATTGGTTCATAAGGGTTGTAGATCTGCAGTCACATAGAAACCAGACCGCAAATCAAACAGTAAACCAAAGTACTCAAGAGGCCATAAAACATTGTCATCGTAAATCATGTAATTCCATGATCAATAAAAAAGAGCTCCAAGACCTGCAGAACCTGCAGATAAATGATTAAGCAATTAAAATAAGATAATAATTAAGGTGACATAATCAGGAGAAAGAATGTAATAATCAGATTTCCACATTGGTAGATATTGATGCAATAGGTACCTGTTTGCCTTGCATACCACATGGCCACAATATCTATTAATGTGCAGGATAATTGAGCTTATTTGGCATTCATAGTCAGACACATCCTGAGAAACAAAATGTGCATCTACAATATTGGGAAACGGCAGTTAAAACCGAAACATTAGTTCAAAAAGTGCACAATATAAGAGCAAAAATATTATTGAAGAACACCACGAACAGCAGCACCATGTCCACAACTATCAACCATGAAAACAAGGACCACTGACCTAAATTAGATTACAGCCACCTCGCGGATTATGTGGCCATAGAGAAACTGGGCGGTTTTGTGCCAGAGTAAGCCTGGAGAGGCTTAAACTATGTAAGTATTAACATACATGTCCCCGAACATAAACTTAACTGTTTCAAACGCCTGCTCTTTACGCTAAAGGCACAATGTCCATATCCACTCAGCACAGCAAGATCTGCATGACAAATGCTAAACATACAGATAAATACGGAGAGCAAACACAACAAAAAAGAAAGAGATAAATGCTCAACTCTGAATGAACACCATTTTTTCTTCTTTATCTGCTTAAAACCGGTCAGCAAAAGGGTAACAGTTATGTAATAACCAAGGTACCTCCTCAGCATAAAATGTGAAAGACAACTCAGTTAAACAGCACTGAACAGTAAAAATCTACTGATATATAATATATATATATATTTATTTTTATTTATTTTATTTTTTTTAAAGATCATTTTAATTGGCTGAACAAGCAAATGAGAAGAGCTAAATATGTCATAAAGCACAGAGGCAATCGGCACTAGATGGAAAAACAAGGGTGATAATTACCTTTGAATAAAAATCTGAAAAAATATTCTTCCGGCTGTATTTGTTGTAGAGGCTCTGGAAAATTCTCTGCTTGCCCATGGTGTCACTTGGATGGCTCTGACACCCTGTACCTTGTTCTCTCTCTTTATCTAGGTCTACCAAGACTATAAACTTTGACGCAGTACTGTAAAATTGCCTGTTATCACATACCTCACCAGACATAGAGCCGCAGCCCCACATTTGCTTCATGCCAGGAGAAGATTTAAAAAAACAAGTGACTCACCATGATGTCTGTCCTGTCATATGATGCACCCTCCATGTCCTGATGCTTCGTTGCAGTGTTGTTTACATCCCATGACGTCCCTGAGAAGTGGAGAAGGCACAATTGGTGTGTTGTGTTGCGTTGCGTTGACTTCAGTTCCCTGGTTCCAAATAAGATGAGCACACAGTTCCTGCCACCGCCTGCTAAAACCTCTATGCAAGTGTGCAAAGATCCTCAGTGAGTGAAAAATCAATACACATTCAGGCTGAAATTCCTCAAAGAGCCACTTGATGACAACAGTCCTCTCCATATGTGGGGGTGATGGAACTCTGCAGGCTTACCTTGGAGGTAGTACTGCCTCAGCTTGGGGTTTCTGATGTAGGGAGTATGGCCAAGAGGACGGCCAATGGGTCGGTTCTGATCCTGGTTCCAGGGGTCTGTTTTAGGTTGAGTCTCCCAGGGCTTCTTGGCAAACTGTGGAGGCTGGGAGACACCTGCAGGGAGCTTTGAACCCAACCTAAGAGAGAAAAAACAAATATTTTTTAATATTAAACCCTGAGGTGGATGCTACTAACAGTAATTAAAAGTACTTGTATTTCTCCTAATTGCTCAGTGAGATACAATAAAAGATTACACCAATTAATTACTTTAATGGTGCTGTAGATATTGATGAATAAATGATTAAATTAGACTATAAATAGTCACTATGGTGACTAGAACTTAATTTTATGCTCACTCAATAGTTGCAGGAAAGATTTAAAATGTGAGATCAATAAGCATTGCACACTGCTTTACATAGCTTTTATTAAATGGTACATATCAAATTTAAAATGCAACCTAGCTGCAGTTGTGCAGCATGGCGAATAAAAGCACTTAAGGTACCAAATACTATTTATTCAGCCATTAAAACTGCCAAAAACAGACATTAAGGTCTTAGGTTGGGGAAGGAGAATTCCTTAGATTACTGCAAGTAACAATCAGTGTGGTTTATTTTCAGCAGCGTAGGAGTCTGTAATGACTAAGAGGTACGTGGCTGAATGGTAATAAGACTCGCTAAAATGTGCACACAGATTTTTCATTGATGAAAGACCTGACTGTACTGTGCCTTAAACTGGGAAACGGGTAAACATGTCACATGCCTCCTTGAACCTTCCCCTCCATTTTGTGCCAGTAATCTGTGTGTTTACAGGCCTAACCTGGTCTTGACATTGCCAAAGTAGCTGGTCCTGGACTTGTCCCTCTGGGATTCTTGATCCTTGGCCATTAGAGTGTTGGGCCTCCTCACGGACTGAGCCATTTTCACTGGTACTTCCGTATGAGGCAGGCGGTTTCAGATGGATGAGAGGCTCACTTGGTATACTTCCTTCTCCTTTTATTCCCCATTGTTTCACTTTGACACAGATACCTACACAAGTCAGAAATGCTGGCTGAAAATACTGAACATGTAGACAGACAGGGGAGAAAACGGGTAATCCTTTTTCTACCTTTAACCACAGGATCGCAGAGAAAGGGAGCTGCACATTTTGCAATGGGATGCAGCCAGTGGTTCAATCCACTTTGACACGCCAATCTGCCCATAAGTATAAGTATGCTTTTAGTCTCTTTTGTGGCTCAATAACGTTGACCGGATCAGATAAATAAAGGATGGATGGTATGAATGTTTCGCATTATGGCCATGAGACAGAGACGTTCTAACCGCAACTCATGACAGATCCCTGCGGATGTTGATGTTTTTAGCCACGGAACCCACAAGAACAGCGGGGTTAGCGTAGCTTCTTTCTCTATTCTTCCTTAAGTCACAAGATTTCAAATGCTTGTCGATCACCAAGTGAACACAACCGGCTTCCTTCCTTCTGCGATATAATCACTGCTGAGGATGTAACTATTTTAGGCGACAGTTATGCAGAATGACTGAGGTTGCCGCTGTGGTAGGAAAGAATATGGCATCAACAGCTCAGCACCGGAGAGAAGAACAGGTAATTGACGAAGAAATATCTTGACTAACCTGCGTCTGTTTTAGCAATGAAGATTGTTGGTCATATGAGCGCACCTTCATATTGCAGTGTTATGATATCGCTGCAGAAATAACGTGAGCAACTTCAATAGTGAAGCTCCGCCTATATGGCGACCTTGAAGGGAGTGTCAAGATAGTTCAGTCCAATTCAACAACGAAAGCGGAAGTGAGCCGCTAAACATATCTTGTGTTTCAGACGGACGCGTATAAATTAATAATTTTAATTTAACTATATATTTTTCTAGCAAACTATATTTTAAAGTTACATCTAAACATTTTTATCACAGCGAATTTGTTGTTCATGTTTTGATCTAATACATAAATGGCAAATTATGCTTGACTTAAGTGCTTGCACATTACATTGAATAAACGCGTATAGCATGATGACTTTTAGAGGTGTAATCGGCCCATTTGGTCAATTTAATATGTGTGTGCGTGCGCGTCTTTAATCACATGCTTAACAATGATTTGAAGTTATCGTACTGCCATGACAATGGCCCTTACCACTTTATCCCTATAGGGGTCGCTGTCGGGTAGGAAGCTGGTGGGGCTACAGCCAATCATAGTCCAGATGAAGGAAGCAGGTTTCCGGCCTAATGAACGCAAACACAACTGAAAGACGAAGAGGAGACGCTGCTTGGTAAGTACCGCGGCCGGATAACTTGTAAGTTGCGGACAGAATTTAATTGCGCTATGACAGCACTGGTTAACTGATATAAAACCAGAAATAACAACGTTTATTGTAATGGTGGTGGGCGCTTGGGGGTCAATCAGGGGCTTGCTGCTGATTTGGCTAAAGCTAAATCGCTGCTCCGGTAATTTGGGCTGCTGGACTACCGCATGTACAAGATGACAGGACGGAAATTCTTTAAATCACTATAGTAAAATGCTTTCACCCGTTCGGCAATGTAATGTAACGTCTACAGATTTAGTAATACGCAGTGAAGGTTAGCGTTGATGTTTATTTCCCAGTGGTCTTTGTGTTAATGTGACGCCTAAATTACGCCGAAACAAAAGTTCAATCCATTTTTATTTGCTGCTGGTTGCTGAATGAAGGGTTTGGATCAAACCTTTCTAACTAAATCTGATCTTGAGTGGTGAAGTCTAGTGAATGCAGAGTCGATGTGATGTTGCTAAAAGAAAATGGGTTTTGGAGGTTCTGCAACATAATAGCATAAATTTTCAATGTTTTAGAAATGTAAAATGCGTCGTACACATATAAGACCATCAGGTTGCTAATGTTGGTGCAGGTTAGTAATGTTGATGATTATTATAACTGGCCAAAATCAAACATTCGTGCAAGGACAGTATTCACAAGATTGAAGTTGCGTGATTAACACTACCTTGTTTGTTTCCTTCAACAGAAGGCTCTAAGTTCCTAAGTTGTTTATTCAGACCTAAGGATTTCCAGGCTTATTGAGATGACACCTGTCTGCTGACTGGACAGTAAGCCAATCTTAGCACCAGCTGTTAGCGTGCAACTTCTCAGTGCATGAGACCGAGCTGCCATCTCCATGGAAACAGAAGCTGTGAGTTTGTTCTTTGGATATTACTTTTAGTTTTACTTAGCCATATTTTTGAATGTGTTTTCCCCCCAAATATTGCAATGAGCAAAATATAATTGAATAATAGGAGAGACTTGTGTTTATTTTTAATTGGCTTTGCAGGATATTATTCCAATTTGGCAGAATAAGCCTCATGGCTCAACTCGTAGTGTTGTAAGAAGAATAGGTTCCACACTTCCACTCAAGCCTCCCCAAAGGGCATGTTTCCAGGTAAATATTGACTCATAAAAACACTTTATATGCATTATAGGAAGTCTTTCTTCACAACAGTTTAAATTATTGTTTCCACTTAATTTCCACTTAAGGAATTACCCGGATTGGGCCCTCTTCGGCCCACGGACGGTCCAATGGTTCCTACCTTGGCTGATATAGCCTGGATTGTCGCAGATGAAGAAGAGACATATGCCAGAGTGCGGTAAGTATCTAGTCACCAACAAAGTTTATGGAGTGGTGCCAGGTTAGGGAAAGACAGTCGTGATATAAAGGTAATCACTGATTTACTGCTCGTCCTCTTGTCTGTTCTCAGGAGTGACTGTCGTCCTCTGAAGCATGAATGGAGGCCCACACCACTCCTCGTGCTCCACAGGAATTCCTCTGTGCCTAACTTCCGCCGCGAGGGTAAACGAATGGAAGGTCTTAAGAAGCCTGGCGTGACGGCACTGAACCGCACTACCGCCCTGCAGGACGAGCTCAGCAGACTTCGTGCACAGATTGCCAAGATTGTGGCAACTGATTCAGGTGAGTAAATGAAGGCGTGTAATGGCTGCCGTGTACATCAGGGCATCAAAATTGCAATGTGGAGCCCATATTCACTGGTGGCTCTGATACTTCTGCTATCAAGCCTGCTGCCCTGATTCTTCTAAAGCTCTCTGGTACTAAGATGTCTTAGCAACGGTTTCTAGGTCAGTGTCAAAACATAATCTCTGCCATCCAGTGGCACATGCGTGTCCCTTATTGAACTTTTTGTCTGCACCATTGTCACACAGTTAGCCCCAATCATGTTACCATGTAACCGAAAAGAGCTACAACTCATGACAATTGTCATTGTCCGTATTCTCATAGTTTAGCTGCTTGAGTCCATAAGATCAAAACGTGTAGAAACATCAAGACTTTTCACATCCTGTAATAAATAATAAAAATGTTGGGGTTGTTGTTTGTAGGGTTTTTGATATCTTTCAGTCAATACTCAAGCTCCTCTTCTTCCTTTCAGGTTCCAACCCATTGACACCTGACCTGCTCTCACCTGACGACACGAGCATGAGCTTCTCTATGGCACCGTTCGAAACGGCGTCCTACCAGCCCGCCACCGCCGGGGCCGCTTCCTTTGTCATCAGCGATGTCACTGAAGAGGAGGAGGAAGAAGAAGAAGAGCAGGAAGATGAAAAAGACGTCTCAATGGTGTCTGAGCTGGTGCCCGACCCTCTGCCAACAGTCTCCATGACGGCGTCGGCAACCTTTGACCTGGACAGACCCAGCATGGACTTTCGGGAGGCTGAAGAGGATACGGTGTCTCTGTCAAAGTCCACCAGTTTTGCTGACGTCATGGATATTCTGAAGGACATGAACCGCATGAAGATGAGTAAAGAGAGGTAGGACTCATAAATGTTCCAGAGCACCATTTACCAATAACACTACCAGGTAGGACGCTTAATAAACTGCTAATTGTTTGTTTGTTTTTTGTTTTTTTTAATCCTCCGGGCGTCTGCAGATACAACAGAGGCTGCACGTCCCTCAGAGAAGAGGACTCTGCCACTCTGATTTCAGAAGCTCTGAGGAAAAAGTTTGTCCTGAAGGAAGAAGAAACTGCCTCTGCAAAAAAGTAGCCAGATGAAGAGTTAAGGAAAATCTGACCGTGCTGCTCTGCGTAAGTTAGGAGAAGAAATAGTCTGTTTTTTTTTAATTATATGAACCATTGAAAAGCATGTGGTAGGTTATCATATGTGATGCATTCACTGACCTCTTAGGCAATGACCTGACCTGACTTGTGTACCCATGGATCCACAACTTTGCAAATACTCTCTGCCAGGTTTGCAGCAATAAGCTTTTCTCAGATATTGAAGATCCAATATAGACTTCACCCTGCTGGTTTTCTGTGAAGGGAAAACAGTCAAGTTTTCAGTTCTAACATTAGTTTTACTGTGTTTTTTTGGTTGTTTGTTTGTTTAAAGCTGTTCAGGCTGTTGTGAGTCGACTCATTTTAAGAATGTCACAACTCGCAATAACACAGCTGACTTTCAATAATACCAGGCTTTTGTACTTAAATGAATAAATATCCCTTTAATTGTGTTTTATCCTGCTTTCAAAGGCTCCCGGCCTGTGATTTAAATGTACACAGAAGATCCTATCCACCTGCTCTTTTTTTTAATTTCTGATTGAGCGTTGAGTACTTGAAAACCCGTTTTGTGCTCTGGTGTAAATGCAGAGCTGTATTGCGTAGTGTGCATGTGAGCGATGGCGACGTTTGCTGTCGCATATCTATCGTTGCTTCTTATTGGTTTTTTACATGCTCCACTCTCTTATGCCTGTCTCTACAGTACACACAATCTGTCTCCCACGTGGATTCGGATGGGAGTCGGGTTCACAGTTTTTGTAATCTGAAATGACATCCTGCAGTTCTGCCCTCGTCGATTTCATTGCAGATGAAAACAGTTGAGACAGGAGAGGAGATGTGGTTTTACCCACATGCAGTTTGGGTCAGATGTGCAGTCTATGGTGATTTGTTTGGATGCCTCACTGCAGATTTTTTGCCTTTTCCAATGCCTGATTTTATTCCCATATTTATTCCAAGTGCCATGGGATTGTTGTGATTAGCCCACTTCTTATTGCCTGTCCTTTCCTGAATGTGCCATCCTTATTCATCCGCTTTAGCAACCACATGGATTCAATGATGTCATGTTTACCCATCACGCATCACTCCACCTTCCTCTGTCATGGCCTCGGAAAAGTTATTCCAGTTTTGCAGTGTGAGAAATTAGGAATTTGAGCCCATCTTCCCCACCCAAGTAAAGGAAATGTTTTTTGCAAATTCAGTTATGTTGACCTGAGATAATTAGCCTATTGCTAGAATGATTGAACCAAATCCTCCATACTTTGTCTTTTTTCTCTCTCCCTTTTATTGTTCAATTTCTTCACACCACTGCACCTCTTTAGGACTGGGCTGCCCACCATTGGTGTGTTTGTTTTGTCGTGATAACTTGTAAATAAAGAGTGGTTGATGTTATAAAACTGTTTAGTCTACCAGCAGTTTTCCTTTTGACGTCACTGTGCGAAGCCAATAGTTTCCACGAGGTGTCGCTGTTGACGAACGCTACATGCTCAATTGTGTTTTGAGCATCGTGTTTTCTGATCTGAAATTCTACATACAACTGTTTTCCAACATTAAGCGCCAGAGGCGATGAGGCTGTACTTCAAATTAATGTATATGCATTTAGTTTTGCATTTCAAGTCACTCACTGCAGCAGCAAATGGTGGAAAGAATTAAGATGTATGCACGTTTTTTAATGCAGCAAGCTAAAACATTCGTATCTCAATCATAAATCTAATGACTGATGTAAAACACATGCATGTTGAGTGTAAATTTCCCATTAACACTCCTTGATGCAGGTAATTTGGAGTTTTATCACCACTTTTAAGGTCCACAGACATGTAATTCCTCCTTACTTCATCACTCCACAGGGAGCCTGTACTCACACACCCTTAATTTTCGAGGATTATTGTTAACCCACATTCTTTCCCAAGATGTCAGGCCCCTCAGTGACTCACAGTCTATTTTCCACAAGTCCTTGGCCTACTTAGTCCCTCTTCACCTCCTTGATGGACTTTTTACCTATTTTGGATGCAGGGAGATGTCTGTGGAGGGCTCAATTAATAGAGTTCAGTGTCAAAACTAGGCTTTATTAATCCTAAATACAGGTCCTTGGTTTGATGTGACATTGGCAAAGATTCAGTGAGCCCTGCAAAAGGAATATTAAAGCAGGTTCATATGCATCTGGACCATCACTTTTAGATTTTAAGCAGATGAAAGCCATTTCACCACAGTATCTATTTACCACAGCTGAACTGTGCAAATGCATGAGAATTACTGTTCCCTTAAAATTTACCTTAAATTTAAAATGTCTTTTTGCTGAGTGGTTTGCTTGGTGGGAACAATTTAGGACTTGTCTGGAGCTGGAGCCCAAGAGTCATGACACGGCTCTGCTGGACTCTATAGTGGCTCAAAGGCAATGATTCCATCGGCCCTGCACGTAGAGGAGTCGCTCTCAACAGCAGCAAACGGCACAACAATGGAAGCATCAAGGTTCCTCCATCACCCACAACTCTTTCATCAATGTCTCCTCAGGTAGCTGGAAGCTTTCACGGGGAGACCTATCACCAGGAACAAAAACGGCCCTCCAATCACAAGAGGCCGTCGGACTGTTAGCTCATTTGTTACCCTTGTGAGCTGGATGATGGAAGGAATTGCTTTTCGTTTCACTTTTCCGAGACAAAATTGTTTTGTGCCATTTAAGTAGACGCGCCTCGTCTTTGATAGAAATATCGCCATATTGGGTTTTATTTGGGTGGGGACTTCCTTTTTTCTCCCCACACTGCTTTTGATGAATTGTTCTGACAAATGTGTTGAGCACTGCTGCATTCTGAGCTAAAGCTAAACCAGGCGGGACATAGATCACTCCAGCAGCTATTAATCTCTTGGTTGGCAAGAGAAAAATAGATTTTACCATTTTAAACTCACACCAGAACCCGTATGTCATTTTATTAATGCAAATGCCACTTTATAGGTGTATTTAAATACACCTTTGGGTTGTTTTTGGACTGATTTCAATGCTGAATGGCCCAAAACTTTGGAACTCATAGAGGAAATATCGAGATCGATCCAGTTAAAATCATCGATCGGTCGTGTCAGCTTCAGAACATTTGACAGCATGTTACTATAACAACAACTACTTGACTGAAGCTAAGACTCAGTGGATGACAAGAGGTCTGGAGGAAGACGAGTGATGCATCCACTGCCGCCACCTCCCCCAGCCCACCCCCGCCATTAACCACGCATCCGCCCACGTCATCGGTACACAAAACCAACACTTATGAGTCACAACAGGAATGGCTCCACAACAGCGCCTGCAGCTCCATTCAAATTATGCTGTTGTTTCTATTTTGAGAGCCTTTGTGGCGTTTCTGTCTTAGCCTAGTAAGGGTTAGTTGTTGAAAACCTGACTGCTTTGTGATGGAAAGCAAATTGGATCCACAAGTGGAACTGTGGATAGCACTTAGATATGGCCCTGCCTCTTATTGTGGTGAACCTGTTGCTGCTGTTCAAGAGCGGTTTGTCAGCTCAAAATGCAAAGCAGATTGAAATTTCTATCAAAAGAAGGAAAGAACCTTGAGTTATTTTGTGCCGGATGCTTTTGTGCAGATAAAATATTATTTTACGTCCCCCAAAAAGCTGCAGCTGGTTAGCAATGCCGGCACAGAAATGCGACAAAGCTAAAAACAATCTAACTGCATGTTTGAGGCTAATTACTGAACTAAGATTTGTATAATAATAATGCCTTTGTGTGTTTTGCAAGTGAGCCTCTAATTGGGGATCCAAAGGGACACCCGTGGTGCGTCTACGGGAGGGGCCGCTGTAGCGTGGCAGCTGCATCCGACACTGGTGAAGAGGCTGCTGACCCGCAGGGCCAAGCTCTCTATTTAGCTCCATCACAGCCCTCATCTCTGGCCTCGAGCTTTGGGTGCGAGAGTAGTGAGAGCAGCGCCTCACCGTTTCCATCCCATCCGCAACAAAAAAATGGAATCAAATTTTCAAGAATTGTTCATTTCTTTATGGGAAGTCATTGTCTGCGATGTGTTTCTGATCATTGCGCCCTGCTAATAGAAGCTATTAGTCATCCAAGGGCTGGGGGTTTGACAAAAAGGCTCTTTTTATTTTTTTACATCAGGAACAGCAGCCTGGTCAGAACACATTTTAAAACTAGAAATGGGTAAAGAATTTGAGTCCCAGAGGAAGACAGACATCATGCCTTCATCACTTCCTTTTTGGGTCAGAGTCACGTTTTGATAAGAAATTGATAAGGGCCATTTGTCAGTCCCAGCTGGTGTCCCAGTATCATGGCCAACAGTCATAAATGAAACAGATCCTAAACAAACTGTTGTTATTAAGAACAAGGAATAACTTCTCATGTTCAAACTTACATATTATCCCTGTTGAATTCATATTGTATCATTCTGTGATTAAACATGGCTAATATTCCTATTTGTTTATCAGCTTTTCCTATTTTAACCAATGTTCCAAAGCATGGCCACAAATATAAACCACAAGGAATTATTAATGTCTCTAGGGCAGCATCAAAACTCCTGTGGGTAGTGATAAAATTAGGAGGTCATGTCATGGAAAATGTCCACGCTGCTTAGCTTAGCAGTCATCAGGTGCATCAAAACACAGGAAAAACAGTGACGGGGTGGCTAATAAGGCGAGAAAGAAGCCTTTGCGTGTTTGAAAGAAATGGTGTTGCATCAACATTGCACTCGCTGCAACGCTGAGAGGAGCAAAGACAGCAGTCACACACTATCTGACCCCGTTTGTTACCACAAAAACTGGCTCTGCCGCTGATGAAAGCGAGCAAGCTGCGTTTTATTGTGATTAACACAGAGGCTGGAACCCATCTTTAATAAATCACCCTGCTCGGCTGAACCGGCTGGTGGTAGTGGCGGGGGGGGGGGAATAAATAAAACACCTCACTTCAGGCCAACTGTGTGAATCAACTGGAGTTATTATGGTCATGTATCAGCATTTGTTACAGGAGAGATGATGACTTAAGATTTATAGTTTCATAATTCAGTATTTCAGTGTTTAATGGAAACTGGCGCCCTCTAACAATAATTAAGAGAAGCTTTGACTAAACTTCGCAGACTTCGCTGCAGTTTATTTCGAAATTAGTCGAATTTTAAAAGCGGTAAGGATATTTTGTTATTCAACCAACCAGAAACGAATGTGATAGTTGAAATCACAAACAGCCGAAACCAAAAGCTTCTGGTTCAGTTCCATCTGGGGCTTTTCTACACGTTCTCCCCGATGTACAGTTTGCAACCACAGTCCAAAAACATGAACCTCGGGTTGACTGGAGCCTCTGTGACGGACTGGTTCCCTCTCCCTGATGTAACCAGGGTTGGCATGGCGACCGCTGGGACAGGCTCCAGCGGCCCCATGACCCTAATTAGACACAAGCTGCAGAAAATGGATGGATTATTAATCAGACATATGTGAAGTTATAATTTACCGTGGGGGGTAGTTCCAGTGAGATGTCTTGGTAATGTATCGACTGCTTGGACCGCGAGGGGATTTTGTGTAGGTGATAAATTTCCCCCGACGCACAAACAAGCCATCAGAGCAACAGTGACAGGTGAACCTGACTCGTCTGAGTCACAGTTCTGAGCTGTTTTTGGCATCTACCGTCTCATTTACTCCAACTGGTGCGCACACAGACACCAAAAGGACCAGCTGGAGACCAGCTAGATGCTGAGGGCAGGTCAGCGGCAGATCCCCGGGTCAAAGAAGAGGACGGTAGACCTGAACAATTCAAAACCGCCGCAGTGGCTGAGGGGGACAGCTCAGTGGAGCTTTAGAGACCGCAGGTACAGACCAAGGCCGCGCTCAGGAGGACACACACCGCGATCCAACCCCCACGGGGGGAGGGAGGTAGGCTTCACCATCTCTGTCTATCGCCATCCACCCTGCTGAGACTATTTCTAGAAGGAGCCGTAATGAGATGAGCCAATTAGGTTTACTTCTAAGGGAATCAATTTTCCCATTACTGTAACACATGCTGGGAGACGTGTGAAATGTTAAAGCAGCTTGCTGCCATCACTCACAGCTCAGGTTAATATAGATCCCATGTTCGTTGAACGTTATTAAGGACAAGGAATGCACCACAGCCACCTTCTTGTGCTCCATTCACTCCATTATTCTCTTTCTTCTGCGAGGAACTCCATGATGTTGTCTTCTTGACACCTAAAGTGCCGTGTCTTTAACCACAGACCCCCCAGAAATAGCTGGATAACATGTCGTCTAAGAGTAGCTGAGAAAACACTGTGAAAGTGTGTGACAGAGCTAAAAATGGGATTTTATGTCCTCACAGCCATGGAGCCTCCTTAAATCGCTCACAGTAGCTCAGTTTATGCAACATAAGATGATCTCTAATAAACCACGTTGTGATGTAATGTAAAACTGCTCATTACCTCACAAATGGTGACTTGGGAATCTCGTCAATGGCGGAGACATTTTCCACTCATGTGGCCTCCGGTAGAAGAGCTGATCAGCACTTGTGCGTTCCTCTGTGGCCGGGCTGAAGCACATAAATATTCAGTATTGATGCAAAACAAGGGTCAAAATGGATTTTAAATGGAAGTGAATGAATCTAGCAAAGAGAGCTGCTGAATTTGTGGTGACACGTTTTTAAAAAAACAGCGCATCTATGTGTGAAATTATTACAGATGCAGCGAGGTGCTCAAACAGCCAGCTACAAATGTGCAGCAGAAACCTGCAAGCAGCAAAGCGCAAGAAGTCACACCACACAATTTTCACCACAAACGAACACATTCTGGCACGTCTCAAAATACACCAACAAGCCTCCTGCACATACAGGCCGTATTGGGGGAGTCGGAAAATGTGGTGATTTCAAGGCATTCGAGGAAAACGTTATTAAGGAACAAAATGAAGGAATTGTAGGGTTATTTGGGGACTTCTTGGCAAAGAGAAAGGCACACTAGGGTGTTTAATAGTCCTTAAACAGATGGTGCAGTGTATAAACAGGGCTGAAACTCAACCCAACTCTTCACACTGCTTTAATGAAACCTTTCATTTGCAATAATTAACCTCCATTGCTCCCATCATCTGGTACTCCTCCTCCACCTCTCCATCTTCCTCCCTAATCTCATCCCGCGCTCGTGACGGCAGCTGAGAGGAAATTATAATGCTCCCTCGCCGTCCCTCAGACTCACAGCTTTGTCTTCTGGCTTCTGGTCAAACATTTGTCTTTTTCTGCTGACGCCATTAACAGGCGCACATGCAGGACATGCACTCATGCACAGATACCACCGTGCTTCAAGTTCTGGGTGGTATGAATGGATGATCGATTGTCACTGTCTGGTGCTGGGATGACAGCAGAGCACTGTGGCTCATTTGAGGTGTCAAATTGAGTCATTTACTCTCTTGAATGACTCATTTGTATAGTTTCCTCTTTGAACATGACCTCCTGATTACTATTGCTGAAGTAAATGTGAAGTTTATTTTGATTCTTTCCTTTGCTATAGTAAAAAAGGTACAACTAGTGAAGATGCTTATACCAACTAAAGCAGGACAAATGCTGCCAGTGTTTTCTTCACTCTTAAATATGGGTCAACTTTTAACTGCCATGTTTTCTATCTTGTTGCTAGCTTAGCATAGCAAAAAGACTAGAAACAGCAGGCATCTGGCTCATGTCATCTCTTGTTTTTTTTAAAAATGGATACACATTTGAACTTTGGGTGACAATGTTTTACATTTACTAGTTACTTTTTTAAAGGATAAAAGTAAAACAAATTTTTTACAATCCCAAAAGTTTTTTTTTTTTTAACTTAACTGGGGGATACATATAAATATGGTGATCAGGCTAACTTAAAACATCCATCCATCCATCCATCCATCATCCATCCATCCATCCATCCATCCATCCATCCTCTACCGCTTATCCGGGGTCGGGTCGCGGGGGCAGCAGCCTAAGGAGAGAAGCCCAGATTTCCCTCTCCCCTAACTTCCTTCCTCTTCCCTCTCCCTAACTTTAAACATAATTATAATATATCATTTTGGTTGATGAACATGGAAAAGATTGTGTTTTTAACCAACCTTTAAAAAATTATATGACCGGTCATGTTCAATGTGTAAACGCAGTCTTCAGTTGCCAGGGGTTGTTTATGAAAAATACTCAGTTTAGACTGATTAAATGATTAAACAAAAACACAACAACTTCATTTCGCAAGCGACTTGATTGTTCGTGTAAATAATAGTATTAGATGTGCCCTGATTTTTTTTAAAAATATCCGTCTTTTAGGCAAAACATCTGTTCGTTTTGTTGACGTTGCTGCGGCGCTTCAGTGGGACCACATGAACGTGCCCTCATCTCAGTTTTGGCAGGACGCTCGCCTCTTATTCCTCCTCCTTTCTTCTCTTCCCGTCTTTGCCTTCTCCGCGTTCACATCTCTCCGCCCATCAGAGCGCCGGCAGTGTGGTGCGCACGGCGCACGGCGTGGACTTGGAGATGTCTTGGCTGCGTTACGCACGACGCCAGGCTCGAGACAGCCTTCTGTAGAAGAACAGTTTGAAGGCGATCTGGACTTATTATTTAACTGCTTTGTTTTGGGGAAAAGTCGTCCTTGGCAAACTCCTCAAGACGTAGTTCTGATCCTTTTTCAGATGAAACTCAAACCTCCTCGTCGCAGCCTCGGTAGATCTGGATGACTTCTTTTTCCTCGGGTCACCACGACTGGGAGTAATGGGAACGCTGTAAACACAAAGTGGACAGAACGAACTCTACATAACCGTTTTTTTTAGATCCCTAAAAACAGGATGATACCACCGTCCAACATGATTCAGGACGACAGTGGGGGCAACGAGGAGGAACGGGAGCAGAATGAGACTCCCAAATCTCCGACTGGGAACGCCAGTCAGCAGGAAACCAAGGTAGGCTGATCCAGTTGTTATTTATTGTTCCTGATATGCATAAAACTGTTTTATTTTTTACTTTACACCACAGTTTCTCTGTTAAACTAGACTAAAATATTGCACAGCATTTTGCCACACAGTTAAAAGTCTAAATGATGTCAACTATCCAGATAAACATAATAAAACAACACAATTCAAATTGTGGGAGTGGAACCTACAAACTAGGCGTTATATTAGAAAGATATTAAAGATTTATTGGCGTATATGTTTGCAGTTTACAATGAAGTTGGAAAATAGGCTTTGGTAGAGAACCTCAGCTGCCTCGAGCATTTTGCCATCTATCTGGGCCACAAATTGTCTAAATACTGCAATTACCACAGAAATAGTGGATAACATGTCACAACGGTCGCTACTGATGCTCTGAGACGCAGGTAGCTTATTTGATCTATTCTCTGTAAAGTTAAAATGAATACATCTGTTCAACCTGTCCCTTTTTCCCAGCTTCCAGTCAGGATGACAGATGATCTCTGTTGCATGTGAACTCTTTCTTTGGCATGTTTGGTCACTGGGATTTTTTAAGGGACTGAATTTCTCACATAACTTCAAAAGCCGCTGCCAAACAGCTCACTTTATCATACAGCTCCAAAATACAACAAGCCGGTGTTTAAGTGTCTCATCCTTCGCACAGACTGGAAGGTAGAATACATGTATTATGGATTATCCCCCAAAGTAAAAGCCATGTTTGTGTTTTTATTCCTCCTTGAAGAATACTGTGAGGCCTGAACTTCACAAGCGCAAGGTGAGCCTCCACTCTTGTGCAAAAACGTAGCATACGACCCAGCCCATCACAGCACTGTACCTGCATGTCCGTGGAGATAAAAGTTGCCCCGAGTTGCAACTTTTATTGCATTTTGGGCCCGATCGCCACCGCCCAGCACTCATATTTTATAGCGTGCACTCTGTTTTCAATGGCCGCAGCACTGACTGTGTATTTGTGGTAATCGTTTGCTTTTGATCACAAAGTGCCGCCTCCGTCGCCCTCCCTGATGTATTGAACACGGCTCTTATAGATTTGGCCCTCGTCAAAACGCAGCATGAACTCCTCCATGCATGGACGCGGTCTTTCACTTTGATGATGTAGAGAAGTCTCTATTGACCACAAGTCCAGCTGTAAAGAAGAATACTATAGATGAACTGCCAGCAATAGAGTTGTGGATTTTATTGTTATATATCTCTGTAGGGTGGTATAGTCTGTGTGTGCGTGTGTGTGTGACCTTAATGGTAGAGAAAGGATCCACATTGATTTTGTTTCCAGAGTGTCCCACAGAATTGATTGATTTCCACCACAGCAAAGCAACATTGACCAGCGTTCCTGCACAGTTCGTTAAGGCGCCAAGTTGAAAAATAGCCGCAGCTCACGTCGTAAATGTTTCTATACTCACCCCATTTTCTGTCGCCGCCTGTGGCTTTCAGGAAGAAGGACTCAAAAAGCAGACTACATGACAGAACACCCAAATATGCGTTTATTTCTTTGCTGTCGTGTCTAAGCTGAAGACTTTAGAGGTCATTGTCATTGTATGTTAAGATTCAGAGGGTTTCAGAGAAAAGGTCACATCAGGGGCTGCCAATGTGGAGTGGTGCGAATAATATTACTGCTAAAAATGAATGAGACTGATAGACTGCGGCACAGCATGGGGGAAGTTGTCAAATCAAAGACCAGGACCATATTATTTTCCAGGTAGGGAACCTTGAAAAAATGTCAACACTGCATGTATTCACCAGAGAAATTGTAATCATTTCCAACCAGGTTTTATGATTTGAGGATTTCTCCCTCCTCTGTCTTGCTCAGTTCTACTTCGACTCTTTCTTTCTGGTTTCAGCTGCAGAGGCTCAAGCGCTCCCTGTCCTTCAAGACCAAGAGCATCCGCAGCAAGAGCGCCGACAACTTCTTCCGGAGCAGCAACGACAACAAGACGGAGCTGCTGTCGGACGTGAGCGGCAGCACCGGCCACCTCTGCAGCATCGGGATGGCTCCGCCCCACAACGCCAACCTCCACATTCCCCCTGTTCCTCCAGCCATCCCCTGCGCGCCTCCTCCCACCTCGCGTTCACAGTCGCGCAACCCGCTGCAGGTAGACTCAGCGGGTCACTGTTTCATGGAGCACATCTTCAAGAAGCCCACGTTCTGCGACGTCTGCAACCACATGATTGTAGGTAGGGATGAAAATCCTTCAGATTCAGTGGCTGATGAGGCCGTAGCAGATGGGAAGTTGGGCAGCAGTTTCAGGAAAGGCCCATTTTCTTTAAGAGAAATGGAGCAGAATCAAACAGGAAGGAAGGAGCTGCGTTTCATCACGGCTGAGAAATTTCTCACTTTTTTGTTTTTTGCACGAGAGCCAGGTCTCTCCTTATGGCTGCTGGGCCCGTAAATAGCACCTGTTGTGGCGCCACCTCCACCTCTGTCCTCAACAGATGTCCCCATTTAGCCCCATTAACTCTCAGCACTGAGGGAGCGCTTAGTTTTTATCACCACAGATCACGATAGAGCATCACGGTGATGATGGCGATAAAACCAGATGGAATTAGTCTTTAAGGGTTTGACAATCATTGAGCCACTTATTGCACATTCAAGATGGCGTTAAACAGCGTGAATAATCCCCCAGTGTTTTTCGGAGGTTAAAAAAAAGCATTTTTAATTGAAAAGACGGTCTTATATGGGTAATTTCCAAATCCAGTATTTAAATATACCCACCCTTCCTGCGGCAGCAACACATTCGTCTCAGGTGTGACTCAACCTGCTGACGAGCAGAATGGGCTGTTGTCACCGAGGATCTGGCAGGAGGATTGCGCACGCTGCTGCCGTGCCGCTCGCAATGGGTTTTCTGTCCAGGTTGTCACTTTGATGGAAACGTATACATTAATATAAGTTTACTGGAGCTGTCAAACAAAGCTATAAAGTAGTCTGGATTCTTAGCGACATAGGTGTTCCAAGTGTGACGAGTGTCTGTGTCTCAATGTGCACACAAGTAAAACATTTTAATGCATGTTGTTTACACTGGTTCTGGTGTGTGTTCATGGAGGCACATCCTGGAGCCGGAGCTTGGGATAGAACTCCAGCAGCGGGTTAATAATTAAAGTGTGATGTCAGCTTTGTCTGGCCTTCTGATAGTTCCTGTGGTCTGCTCCTCTTGCTGTGCTGCCCTCTTCTTTTGTCCTGTTTTATTGTTTGTGTGTTTGGGTACATGTGGCCGATTGAGGGACATGTATTCAATAGCAAAGTGAGGACGTTTTAGGGAATTGGGAGATTTTGGCCTGTCCATCTTCAATGGGCTGTTTGAGGGTTAAGACTTTTAGGTTTTAAGGTTACATTTGGCTTTAGGTTAAGGTTAGGATGAAGGTTAGGCTTTTGTGATGCTTAGGGTAAGGGGAGAAGATTTGTCTGTATTGTCTGTGAAAGTCCTCACAAAGATAGAAGGGTGTGTGCATGTGTGTGTGTCCAGGGTCAAAGAGCAAAAGCCCGTCTTCATTAAAACTGAACGGTCACACAAATGACCACATTTTCATCATTTATAGCAGATTTTTACTGAGCCTTCAAGGGCAATAGGAGCTTTATGGCCTTAGCACACATCTACATCTACAAAATTTATATTTATTTGTAAATCATTTAAAGGGCTTATAGGAAAGCTAAAACCCAAACAAGCAAGTTAAGAGGCATTATAGAACACATAAAATAAAACATAATGTCCATAATGCCACTGAAGTAGTCCAGGTGAACCCGTGATAATTATAAATCAATTGTATATTCAGTTATAACACAACAAATCTATACTAAACATACACATCATCAACCTTTGACAGAGAAGAATGAAAACAGTTTTTCCACTGCACTCCTCCATCTGGGCCTTAGCCTATGTAATTCTTAAAAACACAGATTTATTCCCTGCACATGTCAGCCTATGATCGCAGACGGATCCATAAAAACAGATTTGTTGCACCTATAAGGCAGATTAGGCTTTATTTCTCTAATTATCCAGATGGGGAAATGTGTTTTACAATGTGGGAAGGAAAAAAAAAATCCAAACCTCTGTGGGTGAAGCTAATTAAAGCCTTCCAATAAAGAGCGCTGCTCAGGTCAGTGTTTTGGGGGAGCTTAAGAAGAAAAGGAGGTGGAGGATCTTTTGTCATGGTGGAGGTTATTTGCTCAAGAAAACAAGGAGGCGTGAAGAGCAGCAGCTTAATGGATCAATGTTTAGTTCTTGTGAGGGGAGAACGCTTGCATGGTTAAAGAGTGGGAACGTTAGTGTGGGAAAGAAGAGGAGGTGATGCCAAGAAGGTCTAGAAGTGGAGACTTGGTGGAGTTCTAATGCCTTGTACCCCCCGGCACGGCCGTGATGCCTTCAGGCTCCCCAGTTGGGTCTGAGCCGGAAGGAAAGCACACGGCTGCACCCCTCACCTCTGGAAGAAGAGCTGAAGTTTTTGTCCCCTGTAGTCAACATGGATGGATGGAGCGAATTCAGACAAGCTCATCACTCCGCCCTCAGTCCTTCATTTGCTTCTTGGGATGTTCATCTGGAGACACGGGCAGTAATCTTGCTTTTTTGCTGACCTTAAGAGCAGAGAATAGCTCTCTGGTTGCTCGTGAGGTGGCGTCAGCGGACTTGATTCGCTCTGACCCAAAAATCCTCACGCACGTTGAGCCCGCCGCCACTGTTGTTGATGTGATCCGCGGCTGTCTGACGCGCCTCTCAGATTTCGTCTCACGTTAACGAACGCCGCTCCAGGCCCGTGTCACTGCGACCCAGCACAGCAACACGTGAGCTTAAAATTGGAAATGCAGAGCCAATTAACCAGCCGTTCCTGAGTTTCAGAGCCTCATGGCTCCAGATAGCCGTGACACCAGTTCACATTACACCCTGCTGAGCAACTATTTCCCCCCCTTTTGGACAGATAAATGAGACACGAGAGGCCCTGCACTTGTACACAAGTGCACTTTACACTGTCAAGATCAGGGATCAGGTGTTCCGCTTGGTTTCACACTGGTCATACCGCGTTACCTCTCTCCCCCCAAACAGCGGCTCTCCGCTCATCATGCCGTGTCGAGGAGGATCCAGACCCAAATGCTGCGGCTCTGCTCAGCTCAGAGCTCGGTCACCTTAACCGTGATCAGGCTTGACGGAGACCTAGAATGTGTTTTGTTTTGTTTTTCACTATGTGCCCAACAGTCACTCAATAACTCCCATTTCCAGCATCACGTGACCTTTGATTAATCAATAAAGAGCCAGAGCGTAGCTGCCAGGCTGCATCTGATACCAGTACTGTGACGCTCTAACATTCTGAGTGTCAGTCGATGCCCCGCTGCTGCCTGCACGTTGGTGACTTTGCTTTTTGACATTATGCTCATCACCTCGAGGTCACGTGACCCCACCTCTGTTTCTACAGCCTTTATTCTGCGGTCGCATCTTTCTCCACACGTCATCTTCTTCCACACACCTGCAGACGTGGTGATTTTTCTGCACTTGTGACGTTGCGTAACTTGCGGCTAACGAGTCAATCCAAAAATTCCACATTTATCCCCGCAGCTGCAGCCGATACATCATAATAATTTTTAAAAAGTCGAGATGCGCTGCACATCTGTAAAGGGTTGGCCTGGTTTCACGTGTTGGAGATGGCTCAATTACAGGCGGTCTGGTCGAAAAGGGCCTCGCAGAAGTGTGTATCGCGTGTCACATTTGCTAAATTGTTCCACAGGCGATGTAATTCTGAATAATATTTTCCATTTCCTCCATCCCTTTTTGTTGGAGTAAATTGCAGTTCGGGCCAGAGTGGATTGAAGTCCAGCTCCTGACGTGAACGTGAACCGTTTTTTCTTTTTTTTCCTGGGTGTTTCAGGTACGACCGCCAAGCATGTGGTGTTCCTGGCAGGGAACACGGCAAAGCACGGCCTCCGCTGCAAAGCCTGCAAAATGAGCCTCCACCACAAATGTGAGAACAGAGTGGGAATGCAGCAGCGCTGCATGGGCAAACTGGTAAGGACGCACAACACGGAATCACACTAAGAAGCACACGGAAGGGGCAGTAGAATGCCTTCGTCGTGAACCTCAGCTTTATAGACACTGATGTCATTAGCAACCAAAATAGGTTGAACCGGCATTCGTTTCCCACCGGAATGTGCTTATTCAGAAATCACAGTCTGCGTGTGAGCCTGCTGTTACATCTGTGGCAGCCATTAATCTCCGTCATCATCGTTATGTCACCTCTCCAACTGTGCGTTAGATAATGCTAATACAGCAGCACTGACCCTTGCTCGCCACGCTGCCATCAGCAGAAACCATTACTGTGTATCAGGATCGATGAGTTCGTTTTTTTTGGGGTGGGGGGGGTTGTTTGCTGAGAGTTTGTCAGCGTGTGAAGCCGGGGCAGGAAACATGGATCAACTTCACTTCCGTAGCTGAAACTCTTGCTCTTTCTGTCGTTCACACTCCTCCCACACGGAACAGCGCGAGGCTGGAGCTCCGTCGGGTCATATTAAGCGTGATTTCCAGCCGTTCCCGCCTTGTTCCTCCGCAACGAAACACATATCAGTCAGGTTCGTTTGCTAAATGGAGGAAATACTGAAGCAACACGGACGGCTCAGCGCAGCCTTAGCAGCGGTGGCCTGTTATGAAAGGCCTGGGGGATGAAGCTTGGAGATATGGTCTGTTCTCAGGAGTGGAAAATGAGGTTGAGAGGTCAAGAATAAAAAGGAACGTATTCCCCAGCGGAGAACGGCTGCAGTCAGCTAACTCTATACTTGGACACTTGTGCAATGTGCTTGTTGCTCTTGGCTTGAGAACCTTTTAGCGATTAAATTAAGTAATCTTCGGGACCTGTGAGCGCATCAGCACCTCTTCAGTTTGTTTCTAACTGACTGAAAACACCAGGTTGGATTTATAAGACTGTTTAAAATTAGATGCAAGTGATACATTCATTTAGTTGTAAAACATCAGTTCCGCTCCAAAAACCCCAGGTGCTCTTAAATCACAATGATGTTTTTTCCTGGTGATTTGTGTTGAAGCTCTTGTTTGACTGTCAGATGTTTCCTCTTGATCTGGCGTGAAGCTCTCACAGGCTGTAAACTAGCAAAAAAGAAATGATGTGGCTGAAAAGAACTCATGATTCATTATTATGTTTAAGAGTTCATTTATTATTTCCTGCAGATTCCTTGACACACATCTGCTACAAATCCTACGACACTGTCATGTTAGATTAGTTCCAAAAACATTAGCTTCCTTTGCATTTTCTGCATGATATTTTGCAGGATTACTTAAGAATCTTGCTCAAACGAGCAGTCGCAGAGCAGCGTTTCCATTTCAGGCGGTTGTCTCAAGCAGCGTTTGTTCTCCAGCAACTATTGCCTCACCCTGTTTTCTCCTCTGCATCTCTCCTCAGCCAAAAGGCTTTCGGCGGTACTACAGCTCTCCATTATTGATCCAGGAACAATACGGCTGCATCAAAGAAGTCATGCCGATCGGTAAGAGTAACCGCTTCTGTTCAGTCGCCGCGCTTTATGCCTCAACTCTCAGCATTTGTCTCCATTCTTCCCTGAAGCCTGCGGTAATAAGGTGGACCCTGTTTACGAGGCCCTGAGGTTTGGGACGTCACTGGCACAGAAAGCCAAGAGGGCCAGCGGCTCCGAGTCTCCACACAGAAATTCGGTAAGAAACGATTTAACTATTTAGACGGGAACGCTGAGAAGCATTGGGAATTCGGGATAAAAGTGCATTTTCCTACATCAAGCCTCAGTGTCTTACACACCATCAGAGTCCTCAGTGTGTCGTGTCTTGTCTGCAACAGACCTTGTGCAGCTGATGGTCTAATGAGATAGGGCCACCGCTGGTCTGTAAACACTACCAATAAAGGCAGTCTGGTTCAGCCTGTGATGAAAAGGAAGTGTCAGTGCAAACACTCATGTTACAGCTCTGAAGATGGTCTGGGCTGATTGTACAGTTACCCCCCACACACCTCCCCCCACCTACCCAACCAAAAAGCTGTACGTGCAGTCTTGGTTTGTCCCTGACATCTGAGAGCACTTTGGTTTCGACCATTTTGTCCTGTCATGTGCAGATATCCTCTGAGTGTGTGTTTGTGGAGGCTCTTAGCTCAGAGACAATATGATCTCATTAGGGGATCTGATAATAGTTTCCAAATGGCAGCCCAGAAACAACATGTTTGCTCCACTTTCTTTGATTTTGTTTCCTCCAAACAGCAGGTTCATGTGAGAAAAGTGGCAAATTCGAATCATTTTGAAGCGAGACCCGGATTTGTTTGCGGAGAACCGGCCTCGTAAACTGTCTCTCGGAGTTATTATGTATTGTTTATATGTATCCACTTTACCTAAATCTGTCTTCCCAGTTTTATGTGGTCTGTGTAATCTCTGCAGACCAGCGACTTGGACAAAGTTCCAGAGGAAGTCGTGGCTCACAGCAGCCGACAGGAGCTGTCACGGAAACACAGTGATGATGGTGCGTATCTGTGCTGCTCAGCTGAGCGTCCCGATACTAAAACAGACTCCTTTATTTCTATTACTGCCCACAAAAAGAGTCAGAGAAGTTTGCTGTTTCTTTGCTGTCTGTCACTTGTATTTCACGATGCGTTTACTGTCAACACGACACGGTTCAAATGCACTTTGTGGAAATTAAACACACGGCGTCATGTTTGTTTGTGTTTATGCTGACTAACTTTTTCTTCAGTGTTTGCAGTGATAGAGAATGGAACTGAGGATTTTGACCAGGCTGACATAAAAACAGACAGTTTTCAGGTGAGAAATCTGCTCTTCTTCATATTCTTTTCTCTTTCACTTTAATCACACCAGCATGAGGTCAACTGAAAACATATCAGTTCGCGGTATTCATGTATTTATTCCCGACCCTTTGCTGGGTTTGATAATTAAAAAAGATTTATTTTAGGATAAATATAGTCTCTG